>NC_041393.1:763880884-763885481 GCF_002162155.2 Triticum dicoccoides | reverse complement strand
ATAAGATCTCTTAATTACAAACCACTAGCATTTGAAATGAAGTTCCACATGGTATTCTCCGGCTTTACTGATGACGTGTTCAAGAAAGAATCCCGCCAACTCCTCTTGAATTGCTTTCATGCGATCTGGTGGTAGGAGTTCATCCCGCATTTGCCACGTCTAATTAATTTGAAGAAGGGGGTTAATTAATACATATATATGAATGAAACTCAACAGAAATGATGGTGTAATAAAATGAAATTGTGAATATTATTGCTTACGCACTTCATATTGTCTTCTAGAGTAGCCCCGCTTGTTTTTCAAAGTCGCGTTGTGGATGAACTCGCACACGTAGTATCCAAAAAAATCATTCCCTTCCTCCTGCCACAAGCACTTTACGAGAAATAGAGGTCAATCAAACTGATAATGAAGCATTATATAAATGGCATTGATGAAAGTATAGCTATAGAATCAACGGGAGATGCGCGCCAGTAGTACTTACTTTCGGGTATACATATTGCAGCTCCTTCGGCAGTCCCGGAGCTTGTGCGGTGAACTGTTTCCAAACCCTGCAAGACAAAGAAAATAATTATTATTACTTGAGATATCAGGAAATGAACAAAAAGTTGCCGATATGGTGCGATAATGATCGATTGAACTTACTTGCTGAGCATTTCAGTTATGTCCGCATAGGTGCTGGGATCTTTCCGTCTGGAGTCTAAGACGGTTACTAGTCCACGCTCAAACTTAATCTCCAGAAGAATATAGTGGTACCTGCACACACATGCATAACTCATCAGTTACATTAACCTCGCTCGAGTAATAAGGAAACCGAATATGCACACGACAGTAACACTCATGGGCCGTTGTAAGGAAAGAGTATGGTATCTTTGTTTTGATTTTTGATTAACGATTGTAGCAAGTTGTCCTCGGCCTCTTCGACGTTCTTTTCAACCAGAAATACATCTATGATATTTGTGTTAATGAACCCAATATCATAGATTTCATTTTTTTTGCACTCGACGATCTTCAATCTGCATAATATATTGAGGATAATTAATTATAAATACATGCAATGAAAGAGCCGAGCTATATATACAGACTAATGACAGAAATAGTACTTACAGGCAGTAGCAAAAGACCATTAATTTATCGAGGGCCTTTTGATTGAAGAACTCGAAGAACTCCTCAAATGGAATAGCCAACACATCATTTGAAACGAGGTCGTGCTCCTCTTTAATTTTCAGATACAAAGTGTTCGTCCCCTCAGACTCTCTGCAGGTTTTCATGTACCAACTATGGAATCTTCGCATCATTGTTGTCAGAGACTTTTCATCTTTGACGAGAGGCTTCCCGTACTCGTATCTGAATAAGTCCACCTCCATGAAATCAGGAAGTACATCGTCAGGCAGGTAATCTTCAAGATTGCCATAACCGGCCACCGTCCCCGGAGGATTAGACACATTGAGCGGGGGGCACGATTGCTGTGCTTGTTTGCCGAGCTGGGCAATTTTTTTCCCCTTTGCTCGTTGTTCTTTTGACCTTTTATCACTGACAGTAGTTCCCGACCGCTTGGCTTGGAGATATGTCTGTTCAGTAATGCGCTCATAGTTGGTTCTCAGCGGAGACTTTGGTGGTTTCCTCAGGGCATCGAGAGTGAGCTTTGCTTTCACCGGATCTACCTTCTCCTCCGGAGGTGGATGTATCTTTGCTTTCACCCCTTCAAAGAACTCCTTCACTTGGGCCTGCACGATCGTATTGTTTTCCTCCTTGGTCCTCTCGTACGGTAACTTCTCTACAGGCTTTAGAGGTGGACCGTATCTGTATTGCCTCTCTCTTCTTATGCTGCTAGACGCCGGAGCAGACGGAGCGGCTGCGGCGTCTGTCTTCTTTCGTGCTTGCTTACGAGGCGGAGGAGAAGGACTACGACGCGTTGGAGCAGCCGGGGCGGCGGCGGGTCTCTTCTGCCCTTGCTGGCGAGGCGGAGAAGGAGGAGGCGGAGTGTCGCCACGCGCCGGAGAAGGAGGCGGAGTGCCGCCACGCGTGCCCTGATCGTCACTCATCGGAGGAGGAGGCGGTGGAGGAGGCGGAGTGCCGCCACGCATGCCCTGATCGTCACTCGCCGGAGGAGGAGGCGGTGGAGGAGGCGGAGTGCCCTGACTCGCCGGAGGAGGAGGAGGAGGCGGAGGCGTCCAGTTCAGAAGGTCAATGAGCTCCTTCCGCCATAGGCATGGAGTCTTCAGAGCAGAACCCAGCCTAGTCTCCCCTTCACCGGTAGGGTGCTCAAGCGCGAGGTCCTCAAATCCCTCCGTTATTTCATCCACCATCACCTTAGCAAATCCTTCTGGAATCGGCTGGCAGTGATAAGTTGTGCCGGGTCCACTAGGATAAACTTGGCCAACAACCGCCTTGACCTTCAAATTCATGCATCACGCCATAATGTGGCAATTTTGAGACTCCGTAATACCATCCACGGGATAGCTGGCAGGAGCCGTCAAGACATGCTCCGGCTGAAGTAGCTCGGTGGAAGCAACGCTGCTTCTCCGCTGAGATGGCGGGGTAGCTTCGGGGGAAGCTTCGGCATGTTGTTTGTTGCGATCTGCTGCTTCTCGTTCCTCTTCTCGATCCTCTAGCCCCATTACCCTTCCAAGCAGCGCCTGCATTTGGTCCTGCTCCAGTTTCTTCCTCCTCTCGTGGGTTTTGTAACCCCCTGCGTCCGGAAAACCAACCTTCCACGGAAGGGAGCCTGGCGTGCCTCATGTCCGTCCAGGGTGCTCGGGATTCCCAAGGGCCATTGTGAGCTCGTCCTTCTCCCTGTTTGGAAGGAACGTCCCTTGCTGCGCTGCATCGATATAGTGTCGAAGGTTCTTGACTGGTGTTTGCAGTTGCTCGTCCATCCACTGACACTGCCCTGTTACAGGGTCCAAGGTTCCGCCAGCCCCGAAGAACCAAGTCCGGCAACGGTCTGGCCAGCGCATTGTCTCTGGTTCGATCCCTTTTTCAAGCAGATCATGCTCAGCCTTGGACCACTTAGGCCGGGCTTTGAGGTAGCCACCTGACCTCGTGCGATGGTGAAGCTTCTTCTTCGCAGCATTTTTCTTGTTTGTCTTCGACATCTTCTTACTCTTTTCCGATGTCTTGTGGGCCACAAATGCGGGCCAGTGATCTTTGATCTTCTCATATTTGCCGATGAATTCTGGTGTCTCTTTTTTCTTGACAAACTGGTTCAGCTCTTTCCTCCACCTCCTCATTAGGCCTGCCATCTTCTTAAGAGCACAAGACTTGATTAATTGCTCTTTAACTGGCTTCTCCGGATCCTTCTCTGGCGGTAGGGTGAAATTTGCCTTCAGCTCAGTCCAAAGATCTTCTTTCTGCATATCATTGACATAAGACACCTCAGCGTCTTCATCCTTAGCAGGCTTATACCATTGCTGGATGCTGATCGGGATCCTGTCCCTAACAAGAACCCCGCACTGAGCAGAAAATGCCTTCTTTGTCCGGATGGGTGCAATCGGTTCGCCGTCGGGCGCGATTTCTATGATCTCAAACTTTTCATCCGAGCTCAACTTTTTCTTCGGGCCTCGTCTCCTTACCGAAGTTGTGCTCGATCCGGAGGGCTAGAAATTATAAGGAAGAAAGACGACAGTAATTAATATGTGTACATATACCAAAACAATGGATGCATCAATTAACTTGTCAGCACGGGCTTAACTAATATATATATACCTGGCCGGACTCGGTTCGGTGACCGGAGCAGTCAGCACGGTCTCCTTCGTCTTGTACCTCCATTGTGTCACCGGAGCCATCATGAACATAGTCCTCCTCTTGTACCGGCATTAATGGGTCGAAGCCATCATAATCATAGCCCTCTTCTTCATCCAGCTGACCAACGGTGTCGATGAGAAATGACGCAACATCATCACTTCCATTTGCGATTATTTCCCCCAACATCGCTTCTGTTTCTTCATCTCGGGAGTGCTCCATAGTTTCTGCAAATATTGACAACATGTCAATTATTATTCAAACATGGTACATAGTGGCAAACATAGAACTATAGCTAGCTAATCACAATAAGGAATCATGTTAGTGGCCTCGACGCTGCTTCTCTAGGGTTTGGGGTCGCCTCGACACAAAGCTTCAAGGGTTTGGGGTGGCCTCGACGATAACGCTCTTTTAACTTGATAAATTTGGGTGGCCTCGAGAGAGTTAATTTGTCGGGTTGGGGCGCGGCGGGAGGGGGTACGTAGGAGACCTGCAACATCGTTTTCTCTCTAGGGTTTGGGTGTCCTCGAGAGTTTTGGTCGAGCGAGAGGGCCGAGGGGGGTGCTGCAGTTGTATCTAGAGGGGGTTATATCGACAACGACGCGACATGCATATACATGGGAAAATAATGTTATCGGGGAGGGGGTATCGGTACCACCCCCTCGTGTTGAAGTTTCTTCTTTCTCCTTTCCTTTCTTTCTTCTTCTCCTCTTCTTTTTCTTCTTCTCCCTCGAGAAAGGAAAATAATTAAGGAAAAGGAAGAAAAGAGGAAGAAGGAAGAAGGAAGAAGAAGAAGAAGTAAAAGAAGAAAAAAAAAGAGGAGAAGAAGAAAGGAATAGAGGAGAAGAAGAAAAAA
>NC_041393.1:763879985-763880874 GCF_002162155.2 Triticum dicoccoides | reverse complement strand
TATATATATATATATATATATATATATATATATATATATATATATATATATATTAGTGGCAAACGTAGAACTAGCTAGCTAATCACAATAAGGAATCATGTTAGTGGCCTCGACACAACGCTTCAAGGGTTTGGGGTGGCCTCGACGATAATGCTCTTTTAACTTGATAAATTTGGGTGGCCTCGAGAGAGAGTTAATTTGTCGGGTAGGGGCGCGGCGGGAGGGGGTAGGAGACCAACATCGTTTTCTCTCTAGGGTTTGGGTGTCCTCGAGAGTTTTGGTCGAGCGAGAGGGCCAAGGGGGGTGCTGCAGTTGTATAAGTTATCACGGTCGAGAGGGGGTATATATATATATATCGACCGCCCCTCATGTCGAAGTTATCTAGAGGGGGTTATATCTTCTTCTCCTCTTCTTTTTCTTCTTCTCCCTCGAGAAAGGAAAATAATTAAGGAAAAGGAAGAAAAGAGAAAAAGGAAGAAGGAAGAAGAAGAAGAAAAAAAAGAGGAGAAGAAGAAAGGAATAGAGGAGAAAGAAGAAAAAAAATAGAATTTCTTCTTTCTCCTCTATTCCTTTCTTCTTCTCCTCTTCTTTTTCTTCTTTTTTTCTCTTCTTATTTATTTCTCCTCTTCTTCCTCTCCTCTTTTTCTCCTTTCTTCCTCTTCTTATTTTCCTTTTCCCTCTCATTCTTTTAGTATTGCTTGTTTAAAAAAAATGTTCAAATAGAAAATTTCAAAAAAAAAACAAAGGTTTTGCCTAATGCATTGTTCATATGAGTATACAAATAAATACAGAGCGACGAAGAGCCAATAGATACAAAAAAACTATGAACAGAAAAAAAAACATGAACAATAAATACACATATGAACAATAAATACATATATGAACAAAA
>NC_041393.1:763867935-763878245 GCF_002162155.2 Triticum dicoccoides | reverse complement strand
GTGCATGTACAAAACGAACAATGGTATCATACTCGTCAGTTACAAAGTTGGCATGGTATCATCATAATAGTTGCGGGAGAAAGTCTTCACTTTTTCTTCGCTTGTGTCATTTGCTTATTGCGCCGTAACCATGGATAATCTTCATCGTTTATCAGGATGCTGGGGTCAGCCTTGACTTTAAAGGGAGGAATTTCATGAAACTTTTCATAATCTTCAGACATGTCTGTCTTGTCCTCCACTCCCACGATGTCCCTTTTTCCTGAAAGAACTATGTGGCGCTTTGGCTCATCGTATGATGTATTTGCTTCCTTATCTTTTCTCTTTCTCGGTCTGCTGGACATGTCCTTCACATAGATAACCTGTGCCACATCATTGGCTAGGACGAACGGTTCGTCAGTGTACCCAAGATTTTTCAGATCCACTGTTGTCATTCCGTACTGTGGGTCTACCTGTACCCCGCCTCCTGACAGATTGACCCATTTGCACTTAAACAAAGGGACATTAAAATCATGTCCGTAGTCAAGTTCCCATATGTCCACTATGTAACCATAATATGTGTCCTTTCCCCTCTCAGTTGTTGCATCAAAGCGGACACCGCTGTTTTGGTTGGTGCTCTTTTGATCTTGGTCAATCGTGTAAAATGTATTCCCATTTATCTCGTATCCTTTCCAAATCAATACAGTCAAAGATGGTCCCCTGGATAACAAGTACATCTCATCACAAACAGTGTTGTCACCTCTGATACGTGCTTCCAACCAACTGCTGAAAGTCCTGATGTGTTCACATGTAATCCAGTCGTCGCACTGCTCCAGGTGTTTGAAGCGCAGACTATTCTTGTGTTCATCGACATACGGGGTCACCAAGGTAGAGTTCTGTAGAACTGTGTAGTGGGCTTGAGACCAAGAATATCCGTCCCTGCATATTATTGAGTCCTTTCCAAGCGTGCCTTTTCCAGTCAGTCTCCCCATGGAGATGCTTCTGGCCTAGCGCGGTTACAGACATATTTCTTTAGGACTCCCATGAACCTCTCAAAGGGGTACATATTGTGTAGAAATACGGGGCCCAGAATGACAATCTCGTCAACTAGATGAACTAGGACGTGCGTCATGATATTGAAGAAGGATGGTGGGAACACCAGTTCGAAACTGACAAGACATTGCACCACATCACTCCTTAGCCTTGGTATGATTTCTGGATCGATCACCTTCTGAGATATTGCATTGAGGAATGCACATAGCTTCACAATGGCTAATCGGACGTTTTCCGGTAGAAGCCCCCTCAGTGCAACCGGAAGCAGTTGCGTCATAATCACGTGGCAGTCATGAGACTTTAGGTTCTGAAACTTTTTCTCTGCCATATTTATTATTCCTTTTATATTCGACGAGAAGCC
The DNA here is from genome assembly GCF_002162155.2 of Triticum dicoccoides. Classification (NCBI taxonomy): domain Eukaryota; kingdom Viridiplantae; phylum Streptophyta; class Magnoliopsida; order Poales; family Poaceae; genus Triticum; species Triticum dicoccoides. The sequence continues at coordinate 763,876,855 of NC_041393.1, read as the reverse complement.
AGTCGGGACCTTCATACTAAGCAGGCATTCAAAGAAGATTTCCTTCTCTTCTTTGGTAAGAGCATAGCTGGCAGGACCTTCATACTGCTTTGGAGGCATGCCGTCTTTTTCGTGCAAACGTTGCAGGTCCTCCCGTGCCTCAGCTGTATCTTTTGTCTTCCCATACACACCCAAGAAGCCTAGCAGGTTCACGCAAAGGTTCTTCGTCACGTGCATCACGTCGATCGAAGAGCGGACCTCTAGGTCTTTCCAGTAGGGTAGGTCCCAAAATATAGATTTCTTCTTCCACATGGGTGCGTGTCCCCCAGCGTCACTCGGAACAGCTAGTCCGCCGGGACCCTTTCCAAAGATTACGTCTAAATCATTGACCATAGCAAGTACGTGATCACTGGTACGCATGGCGGGCTTCTTCCGGTGATCTGCCTCGCCTTTGAAATGCTTGCCTTTCTTTCGACATTGATGGTTGGTCGGAAGAAATCGATGATGGCCCAGGTACACATTCTTCCTGCAGCTTGCCAGGTATATACTATCGGTGTCAAGTAAACAGTGCGTGCATGCGTGGTATCCCTTGTTTGTCTATCCTGAAAGGTTACTGAGAGCGGGCCAATCGTTGATGGTCACGAACAGCAACGCCTTTAGGTTAAATTCCTCCTGTTTGTGCTCATCCCACGTACGTACACCGTTTCCATTCCACAGCTGTAAAAGTTCTTCAACTAATGGCCTTAGGTACACATCAATGTCATTGCCGGGTTGCTTAGGGCCTTGGATGAGAACTGGCATCATAATGAACTTCCGCTTCATGCACATCCAAGGAGGAAGGTTATACATACATAGAGTCACGGGCCAGGTGCTGTGATTGCTGCTCTGCTCCCCGAAAGGATTAATGCCATCCGCGCTTAAAGCAAACCATACGTTCCTTGGCTCACTTGCAAACTCATCCCAGTACTTTCTCTCGATTTTTCTCCACTGCGACCCGTTAGCGGGTGCTCTCAACTTCCCGTCTTTCTTACGGTCCTCACTGTGCCATCGCATCAACTTGGCATGCTCTCCGTTTCTGAACAGACGTTTCAACCGTGGTATTATAGGAGCATACCACATCACCTTCGCAGGAACCCTCTTCCTGGGGGGCTCGCCGTCAACATCACCAGGGTCATCTCGTCTGATCTTATACCGTAATGCACCGCATACCGGGCATGCGTTCAGATCCTTGTACGCACCGCGGTAGAGGATGCAGTCATTAGGGCATGCATGTATCTTCTGCACCTCCAATCCTAGAGGGCATACGACCTTCTTTGCTGCGTATGTACTGTTGGGCAATTCGTTATCCTTTGGAAGCTTCTTCTTCAATATTTTAAGTAGCTTCTCAAATCCTTTGTCAGGCACAACATTCTCTGCCTTCCACTGCAGCAATTCCAGTACGGTACCGAGCTTTGTGTTGCCATCTTCGCAATTGGGGTACAACCCTTTTTTGTGGTCCTCTAGCATGCGATCGAACTTCAGCTTCTCCTTTTGACTTTCGCATTGCGTCCTTGCATCGACAATGACCCGGCGGAGATCATCATCATCGGGCACATCGTCTGGTTCCTCTTGATCTTCTGGAGCATCACCGTATTCAGGGGGCACATAGTTGTCATCGTACTCTTCTTCTTCGCCGTCTTCCATCATAACCCCTATTTCTCCGTGCCTCGTCCAAACATTATAGTGTGGCATGAAACCCTTGTAAAGCAGGTGGGTGTGGAGGATTTTCCGGTCAGAGTAAGACTTCGTATTCCCACATATAGGGCATGGACAACACATAAAATCATTCTGCTTGTTTGCCTCAGCCACTTCGAGAAAATTATGCACGCCCTTAATGTACTCGGAGGTGTGTCTTGAACCGTACATCCATTGCCGGTTCATCTGTGTGCATTATATATAATTAAGTGTGTCAAAAATCATTACAGAACATCATGAATAGATAATTAAGTGACCAAATTAATAGAAGTTCATCATCACATTAAAACCAAAGTACATACATAGTTCTCATCTAACAACATAAAGCTCTGCAGAGCATCTAAATTAATTAAACCATACACTGAAACTATGTAAAATATTTCAATGCGAAAACAAATGCGATCATAATCGCAACCAATGTAACAACCCAACGGCATAATGATACCAAGCCTCGGTATGAATGGCATATTTTCTAATCTTTCTAGTCTTCAAGTGCATTGCATCCATCTTGATCTTGTGATCATCGACGACATCCGCAACATGCAACTCCAATATCATCTTCTCCTCCTCAATTTTTCTAATTTTTTTCTTTAACAAATTGTTTTCTTCTTCAACTAAATTTAACCTCTCGACAATAGGGTCGGTTGGAATTTCCGGTTCAACAACCTCCTAGATGAATAAAATCTATGTCACGTTGGTCGGCATAATTGTCATAAACAATAAATGAACCAATAGTTATGAAAAGATAATATATACCACATCCGAATCATAGACAGGACGAGGGCCTACGGGGGCGGATACCAAAACCATCGCACTATATAAGATGCAATAATAAAAGTAAGAAAATTATACAAGTATATATCTATCTAAACATACAAATAAGAATATTTTTCCTTTCAGAAAGAAGATAAGAACAAGAGGCTCACCACGGTGGTGCCGGCGATGAGATCGGTGCGGGTGATCGACGACGTTGAAGACGGGGACGGGGCGTGACGGACGGCTAAACCTAGACAAATATGGAGGAAAATGGAGTTTGGCGGTCGAGCTTGGAGAGGAGAAACCTTAAGTAGTGTGGCTCGGGCATTCCATCGAACACCTTGTGTGCATAGGAGGTGAGCTAGAGCACCACCAAGCCCTCTCCCCCTCGGCCAGAAAAAACAGAGCAGTGTGCTCTGCTCTTGCGCGAGGGGGGTATATATAGGCACCACCATTGGTCCCGGTTAGTCGCACGAACCGGGACTAAAAGTTTGCCTTCGGTCTCGGTTCATGCCACCAACCGGGACCAATTATGGTGGGTCAGGAGTGCGGCCCATTGGTCCCGGTTCGCCCCACCAACCGGGACCAAAAGGTCCAGACGAACCGGGACCAATGACCCATGTGGCCCGGCCGGCCCCCGGAGCTCACGAACCGGGTCAAATGCTCCCATTGGTCCCGGTTCTGGATTGAACCGGGACTAATGGGCTGGACCGACCTGGACCATTGCCCCCTTTTCTACTAGTGTGAGTACCTGCCCGGAGAGTTCGTGGATACGATCAAGAACTGTCAGGGGGAGTGGTTCTATATCCCAGATGTAGAACTAACAGGTCCTCCTCGAGCCAACATTGTCACCCCGTTCAGCCGGACTCCTCGGACCAGGCGCGACATATGGAGCCTGAAGAGCAACTTTGGGGACTCTATCTCCATGAAGAAGCTGGGAAAAAGGTGTCGAGGATGGACGACCAAGGTATGATGCATGTGATGCACATGGCCCTCAGACGAGGGATCCATCCATTGCAAGCCCGGACGCACATGATATGGCAATACACCAGGGAGAATGTGATCCCACAAGGGCAATCCGGGGTGACTTCTTCGAGAACAAGTCACTTCGGGAGATGCTCTCCATGATGTTCAAAGAGAAAATGACGAACTTCGCCAACGATCCGTTTGAAGCCGGATTTTAAGGCACCGTGCTTGTAGCCGAGGTGAGGCGAGTCTTTACGTACGTTTCTTCACCTTCATCTAGCTTTTGCAATTTGAACTGACCCATGGTTTAGCTATATCAGCCGCACCGCTCATGGGGAGGCCGTAGGGGAGTCTAGCAGCGAGACCAAGGACGTCGACCCCAAGGCCTTCAAGTTCGCCAAGTGCACCCGAGACGACGGAGCCTCGGGCTCCAGAGACAACTAGGCAAACTCAGCCAAGGACGCCGGGCGGAAAAAGTCAGAAAGTGCGTCAAGACCCGGCGCCCAGCACATCTACCTGTTCTCCTCCATCACCCAAGCTACATGCTTGTCGTCCAAGGTGGTCGCTCTGCTGCCAGTATCTCGGAAGCTCCAAACCAAGCCTCCCAGTAACGGCTGAACAACTTCTTGTAATAGACCGTGAGTCTTGACTTATCATCAACATGTTTTGCTTTGTAGGCCGCCGCACGATCTGGGTGCCAATCTGACCGGCGCCCCTATCGTGTCCACCCTCAGTACCGATACGGGGGCCTTGATGGTCGAGGCGGTAGCCCACGATCCTCCGCCTCGTCCCGACTTCACCACAGTCATCGCAGCCACGATGAAGAATGACGCCAGAAAAACCAACCAGCCCGAAGACAATGAGCTGACGTCGATAATAGGCATCGACTCCTAGAGTACACAAGCTGCTCCAGCAAAACCATGCCCGGCCCCCGGGCCTCTGGTGTGGAACGCCGGGAGGCCGGGAACGCTGGAAATGCTAGGGTGGTTTCAATCCAAATAAGGCTATTCCTAATTGATTGCGCGCGCAGCGCGAATCAGTGCCGTCGCTCCTGCCCCACATGGCCCCACCAAATATAGCGATTCCAGTTTTCCCAGCCGCATACCGAACGAATACAGTCCCATCGTATCTGGCGACCTACTACTACCTACGCACGCACTGTACTCGCCTATGGGGTGATGCGCTCATACCCCGTGACCCAGCTGCCCCATCTGCCCAAACGGGGCACAATTCAAAATGTGAATCCCCTCCGACAGACGCAGCCTCGTCGCCGGGAACCAGACCGACCTTCCATCCATATCAGCGCCCGGATCTACAGATTTCTTCTCGATTTGCCCAATGGATCTTGGTGCGGAGTCATTCACGGATCTCCGGTTAAGGTTTCTCCTCTCATAAGCTCCTCTTTTGCTTGCATCGTTTTCTCCGTCAAATCCTTCAATCTCCATCTTGTCGTGTCCATGTGCAGCTTCTGTTCCCAGCCGAGGGCGTCCCAGATCTGGGACTGCTAGAGAAGGAGGAGGACGAAGTGCTAGAGGAGGAGGATGGCGACGAGCGCGTTCCTCCGAATTTCCAGAGGGATTCGCCTTCCTCAAGCCAAGATGGAGAGAAAGATGGTGTTATGGATTCTGGATCTCAAGTTCCTGAGGCCACACAAACTTTTTCCAACGTCCCAGATATTGACAACATTGATAGCCACAGAGAGCGCTCATCTGAATCGCAACGCACTCCAGATCCGTGGCAAGGTACTAACTCGTTCGCACTCTTGGTTGTCCTCGTCGATGCATTCCATTCTTTTCTACCCTCGGTGGGTTGTGCCACATTACGTGAACTAGGCCTAAAGTTGGCTTGACCATGATCTGTCAAACTGTCTATGCTCAAAATTAGCATGGTCATTGACATGTTCAATATTTGGTATTTATATACATGATTGTTCCCATCTAGGCCGGTGTCGTATTGTAAAAAAAAAAGTCTGTACCAATATTATGTAAGCATGGTCAGTTCAATCTTATCATGGAGTAAGATAATTTTGACCGTGTTCAATTATTTGCTGTCAAAAGTTTGATTATTTCGAGCAGATTGTTGTTATTGCCGAGTACTCAGATGCTGTTACAAAATCTCCCGTTCTTACCATTGATCATAAATATGTCGTTGGCAAACAGTACATTATTCAAATTTCTAATTGTGTCAAGGAATCATGTAACTCGGCTTTTGGTTTCAGTAAAACATGGTGTCAGATTTTGACGCTTGCTTTTCAGGCATTTATATAGTCAAATTGATGTAGGCATTGACATGTACAGTTAAGAGCGAACAGTTATTGATGCTGAAAGTTTAATTATTTTGTAGGCCATGTGAATGCATACAGCACTCAAAACACTTGCCGCTATTTTCCTCAGAAGTGGATGCATACAGTATTCAAAACACTTGCCGACCATGTACACATGATGATACACAACCTGATTTTTCTGAAATCCTCATTCTGTTTTTAAACAGTGGAAGCAACTACTTCCGAACCCCAGTCAGAGTGATATGCACATTCAGACAATATATTAGAGAATTGTTTTTATTTCAATTGCAGTTAACATCTCCAATATACGTAGGGTCTGGCTTGGCAATATACCCGACAGCCGGTGCTTTCATGTTCAAACACGAAGGGCTTTACTGAAACTACCGGGCGATTGCACAAAGATAGACCACCACTTGATGAACTTTAATCCCGCATACCCGGTGCGTTCGTGTACAAACATGAAGGACTTTACATAATTCATTGGACGACTGCACAAGGTTAGTTTCCCGCATGATAAACTTTAATATAGGATGCCCGGTGCTTTCGTGTTCAAATACGAAGGACTTTACTGAAAGCACCGGGCGATTGCACAAAGATAGTCCCCCACTTAATGAACTTTAATCTCATATACCCGGTGTGTTCGTGTACAAACATGAAGGACTTTACATAATTCACTGAGCGACTGCACAAGGATAGTTTCCCGCATGACAAAATTTAATATAGGATGCCCAGTGCTTTCGTGTTCAAACACGAAGGACTTTACTGAAAACACATGGCATTTATATAACAATTTCTTGAAAACTTCCATCCATTGGGCTTTTCGGATACTAACCTTATATCACATATCACCGTTGATGCATGCCTCTTGCACTCGACCACCAGTAACTTTAATGCTATAGTGATTGGTCATCTTAGTCAGGCTCTTCGGAAACAAATTCTACAATGATCGCGACGTCTATGACAAAAGGCCTACAACTAAGGATATAAACTGCTAAGGATATAAACTAAGGATATAAACTACAAATCATTAAGCGCTGGCATGTCCAAAATATTATACTACAATCTTCGTTCCAAGGTAGAAGAACTTCAACTACAAAGGATTCGTAGCGCCACCTTTAACTACGAATTGAAGTTTTGGATTTTGCACGAGTCAACTCAGTTTAAGTTTGATCAAGCCTATTGAAAAAATATTAACATCTGAAACACCAAATTAGCTTCATGAGATTCTTTACGGACTATGTTTTATTTGTATACTCCCTCCGTCCATAAATACTTATCGTAGAAATGGATGCATCTAGACATATTTTAATTCTAGATACATCTATTTTTATCTATTTCTTCAGAAATATTTTAGTATATAGTAACAATATACGAAAAATACACACGAGCTCTTGGGTGCTCCACACCCCTATACGAAGATTAATCGTAAAAAATACACAAAAATAAAAAAAAATCTGAATTTCGGGGATACTAAACTTGGGTCCCCGATCTACTTCCGTGTGAAATTTTATGAAAAAATATCAAAAAAACTTGAGATCACTGCACATTTGATGGCACGGCCAAAAAAATACCAAAAAGCGTCTTGGCTAGCACAAGTGCGCTGCGAAGCAACTTTTTTTTTTGCGGGTGCGCTGCGAAGCAACTTGAGATCACTGCACAGGTGATGGTACGGCCAAAGCATGGGCGAGATGCATGTCAGCCATAAAGCTGGTGCCAATTTAAAAATGAGATGACACCCTGGTGGTGGAGTGTCCAAGGGTGACAAGGGATGCATTTACCGGGGGAGGAGCTATCTGTTCATCACCGGCGCCAGCCCCGGCTCCGTCTTTGGCTTGACGAAGCGCGGAGGAGCCGACGAGGAGAAGGCGCGCCGGCCGCCCTTGTTGATGACGATGCCGGCGCTGCGAGTGCGCCGGTCGAGCGGCGACTCCGCCGCGGGCCGGCCTTGATGCCGAGCAGGGCCGGAGTGCCGGAGGAGTGCGATGAGGATCGGGAGGAGGAAGAGGAGGAGGAGGACCCGAACCTCCTTGGCGCCCATGGCCCGACGCGTCGGTGCTGCGCCGGGGGGTACGCCAATGGCGGGTCGTTGCCGCCCTCGAGGTACGTGAGCACGCCCTTGAGTGTGCGGCCGGGGACGCCCCACCAGAGGTGGCGCCCCTCGCTGTTCTGCCGGCTGCCGACCACCGGCGCGCCGTTGGTGGATGCCAATCGCTGCTGCTGGCGGCGCTCGAAATACGCCGCCCAGGCCGCGTGGTTGTCGGCGGCGTACTGGGGGAGGGAGAGTTGGGCGTCGGTGAGGGACGCGCGCACGATCTCGACCTCCTCGGCGAAGTACTTCGGCTTCGCCACGACATCGGGCAACGGGGGAATGGGCACTCCCCCGGCGCTGAGTCTCCACCCCGTTGGCCCGGCGCGCATGTCCGGCGGCGCCGGGATGTTCGCCTGGAACAGGAACCGGGACTCCTGTTCGCGGAGCGAACGGCGGCCGAAGCCGTTGGCCGCCGCCTCGTCTTCGGGGAAGCGTTCTGCCATGGCGACGGCGGGGCTGGGTGGGCTCGGGAGAGGTAGAGAGAGGGGCTAGGCGGCGGCGCTCGGGAGAGGCAGGGAGAGGGAGGGGCTGGACGGCGGCGAGGGGCGGGGCTGGTGTGGCACAGGCGAGTGGAGGCCGCCGGCTTTTATAGCCGGGCCGCGCCCGTATGTACGCGTGCGAGGGAGGGGAGGCGTCAGCGCGCCGTCCCGTCAAGCGCCGCCCGTGAGGAATCAATGGCAAGGCTGAGGGCGGCAGCCTTGCCATTGATTCCCCGCAGGAACCGAGGCCGTTGGGGGAAGACGAGGCGCCGAGTCGCTGATGCGGCTGGCCCGCGTCTTTTTCGCGCCAAAACAGCTCGCCCCGGCGCGCCCGTGCGCCCCCCAGCGCGCCGGGTTCGGGCTGGGTCCGCCGGCGCTGTTTTCGGCCCAAGCCGGCGAAAATCGGGCTTCTGGGGGCGCGACTGGGCCGTTTTTTGGCGCCGGCGCGAAAAAATCGCCTGGGGAGGCCTTCCTGGGGCGCGGCTGGAGATGCCCTTATACGCACGATAGAATAGCACATGCTCAGGAAATAGAGTGCATGCTGACAACATGGTGGGGCAGGACGATTAGACAGCACACTGGATCGACGGCAGAGATGCAAGTTGTGCGCGCAACTAGTTAGAAATCCACAAC
>NC_041393.1:763784875-763867726 GCF_002162155.2 Triticum dicoccoides | reverse complement strand
TCCTCTATGTAAGAACAATCTCATGCAGCAGCCATAGCCCCACGGCCGCCTGCCATCGCGCCACAGCCGCATCCAAAGGCATCGACCGCCCTGGTCATTCCGGACAACATGTCTGTGCGCCAGCTCGGCCCCAACGCTTCGGCCAGTGCAGAGATGTGAAAGATATGAAGCGTTCCTACTCCATCGAGGGAGCCGCGTGGTAGTTTATATTGATGCGTGGCCGAAGCCTGGCTTGACGTACAAGGTTATGACAGAAAGAATTTGGGTAGAATACAAGAGAAGGAAGGAGGTTGAGATTACAACTCTATATTCTAACACCCTCCCTTAATCTCAACTAACCTAAGTTAAGATTACTCTTGAATTCTTCAAATGGTCTTGCTGGTAGTGCTTTTGTAAAACCGTCAGCCACTTGATCCTTAGAAGGAATAAATCGAATCTCAAGTTTCCTTGCCGCAACCCTTTCTCGTACAAAGTGAAAATCAATTTCTATGTGCTTTGTCCTGGCATGGAACACTGGATTTGCAGACAGATATGTTGCTCCCAAATTATCACACCATAAACATGAGATACGATTCTTCTTGATTCCCAATTCCTCAAGAAGTGATTCAACCCAAATGATCTCAGCAGTTGCATTAGCCAAAGACTTGTATTCAGCTTCTGTACTTGAGCGTGACACAGTAACTTGCTTTCTAGCACTCCAGGAGATAAGATTAGATCCAAAGAACACTGCAAAACCTCCAGTTGATCTTCTGTCATCACTACATCCTGCCCAGTCAGCATCAGAGAATGCACTCACAAGAGAAGAATTAGACCGTTTGAAATGAAGTCCTATTCCCATAGTATGTTTCACATATCTCACAATCCTCTTGACAGCTGACCAATGTGCAGAAGTAGGTGCATGAAGATATTGACAAACCTTGTTGACAGCAAATGAGATATCTGGACGTGTGAGAGTTAAATATTGTAGTGCTCCCACAGTACTCCTATACCTTGTACTCTCCTCCTCTTGAAGTGGCTCACCCTCATATGCTGAGAGACTTTCTGAGGAGGATAAAGGTGTAGGCATTGGCTTTCAATTTTTCATCCCCATGCGAGACAGAAGCTCAAGAATATATTTTTCCTGATTTAACACAATACCATCTTGAGTTTTCTTGACTTCAATACCCAAGAAGAAATGCAAATCACCTAGGTCCTTCAAGGCAAACTCTGAGCTCAAATCATGCAAAAGAGCATTAGTAGCATTTTGTGAAGAACTTGCAACTATGATATCATCAACATATATAAGCACAAAAATGACTACTCCTGCCTTGTTATAAATAAACAAGGATGTGTCAGCCTTGGAAGCAACAAAGCCAAGATATTTTAACTATGAGCTCAATCTGGAATACCATGCTCTGGGTGCTTGCTTTAGACCATAGAGTGCTTTATCAAGCTTGCAGACATACTGTGGCAATTTCTTACTCTCATACCCAGGTGGTTGTCTCATAAACACTTCCTCTTCCAGAACACCGTGCAGAAACGCATTCTGTACATCTAGCTGCCTTAAACTCCATCCTCTGGATACAGCAATGGCTAACACAAGTCTGATAGTTGCAGCTTTCACAACGGGACTAAAGGTGTCCTCATAGTCAATGCCATAACGTTGCTTAAAGCCCTTTGCAACTAGACGTGCCTTATATCTGTCAATGGAGCCATCTGCCTTCTTCTTAATTCTATACACCCATTTGCAATGAATAATATTTTTACCTCTCTATTTGGTACAAGATGCCAAGTCTTATTCCTCATGAGCGCAGAATACTCCTCATCCATTGCCTTTTTCCATTTAGGATCATCAAGTGCATTCTTCAACGATGTTGGTTCTCCTAAAATACACAACATTCCATATGGTATAGTTCCATCTTTCCTAATTTTAGGATTCCGTATACCTTTCTGTAGCCGGGTCATAACACGTGAAGAAACCTCTCGCTGCACCGCTGGTATACTTGCCACAGAAGATCCAGGAGAATCTGCTGATGCAGTGGACTGATTTGTCGTCATATGCGCAGGGGATCCTGTGGCTTCTGGTGTGGCCGCCCCTTCTGCAGGCACTGGCTGCATGCACCTGCTTTTCTTCCTGGTCGTTTTCTTCATAACGCCACCCGACCGCGACTGGAGGCGCGCGTGGTGCGGGGAGGATCTGGTCCCGCCGCTGGTCCCGCCTGACGCTGGCGCGCGGGGCGAGGGGGATTCGGCCCCGCTGCTGGTCCCGCCTGAAGCTGACGCGGCAGCACGGGAGTGGCCCCCTGGATCCAGGATTGGAGCCATCAGGGGCTTGATCCGAGGCGGATGCAGTCGCGTGATCCGAGATCTGCGCACGTGCATGGGTGGCAGGCGCCGCCAGATCTTCTTCGTCATCTGTGCCAGCTTCGTCTCCTTCCTCAGTATGAAATATAGGATCAAAACCAGCCATATTTTCGAGATCTTGGTCATTTTGAGCACCGTTTTCTCCAGGGACCTGCACAGGCATAAGAGAAAGACCAGTACCAGCAGGAATATCATCACATTGGTTAGTACAATTGTTGTTGCCCCCATGATCAAAAGACCGAAGATGTGAAGGAAGAAGAAGAATTTCTTTGCGGAGAAGTGCACCAGCATTAGGATGAAGGGATGCAAAGGGAAACACGGACTCATCAAATACAACATCTCTGGATATATACACCCGACCAGTAGGAACATCAAGGCACTTGACCCCTTTATGCATGGGGCTATAGCCTAAAAAGACACACCGTTTTGAGCGGAAAGCGAGTTTGCGTGTGTTGTAAGGCCTAAGATTGGGCCAACAGGCACAACCAAAAATACGAAGAGATGTATAGTTGGGTGTGACACCAAGAAGTCGTGTAATGGGTGTTTCAAATTTGATAACTTTACTTGGAAGCAAGTTGATGAGATATGTAGCAGTTAAGAATGCTTCATCCCAAAATTTAAGCGGCATGGAAGCATTTGCTAACAAGGCAAGCCCCATATCAACTATGTGACGGTGCTTTCTTTCAGCGGATCCATTTTGTTGGTGAGCATGAGGACAAGATACATGGTGTGATATGCCAAGCTTTTGAAAGAAAGAATTTAGTTTTTCATACTCACCACCCCAGTCACTTTGCATAGCAATGATTTTAGAGTTCAGTTTGCGTTCAACAAGATTTTGGAAATTGAGGAAAACTTGGAATACATCAGATCGTTTTTTCAACAGATAAATCCAAGTAAATTTACTATAGTCATCAATAAAACTTACATAATAGGAAAATCTACCAACTGAAATAGGAGCTGGCCCCCATACATCTGAAAAGATAAGTTGTAAAGGGGCAGTAGACACACTAGTAGAAATTGGGTAAGGTAATTGATGACTTTTTGCTTGTTGACACGGATCACAAACTGACTCACTACTAGGCTCATAAGAGAGTTTATTTTTGCTAAGAACATATCTAACTATGACTGAAGATGGATGACCTAAACGACTATGCCACCTTGATGTAGATAGCTTGGTGACAATATTTGCTTGTTTATTGGACCATGAAGAAGATGATGATGATAATGATATGAGTGGGTAGAGTCCTCCCACGCACCGTCCTCTAAGAATGACTCTCCTTGTTTTCAAGTCCTTAACCAAGAAAAAATAAGGATAGAATTCAATAAGAACATTGTTATCAAGAGTGAATCGATGAACGGAAACAAGATTTTTAGAGGTTTGAGGAACATGCAAGACATTGGTCAAGTGTAAATTTTTCACGGGGGTTTTAACAATTGAACTACCAATGTGTGTGATATCCATACCAGAACCGCTTTCCGTGCGAATTTGGTCGCCTCCATTGTACTTCTCCCGCATCGTCAACTTGTCAAGTTCACCTGTGATGTGGTTTGTTGCTGCACTGTCGGCGTACCAGTTGGTGTCCACGCCATAGGAGACTGCATGCACCTGCTTTTCTTCCTGGTCGTTTTCTTCATAACGCCACCAGCAAACTCGTGCACCTCCTGGATGGTGTCTGTAGCATATCTGACATTCTGAATAGTCATGCTGTTGCTCACGAGCCTGCTGTTGCTGTTGCTGTCGAGGACGGCCTCTGAATCCGCCGCCTCCATTGGAGGAAGACGACTGTCGGTCACCGCGGTCACCACGATCACCACGGCCACGGCCTCTTCCTCCACGCCCGCGAGATCTGCCACGGGACTGGCCACGGCCTCTGTAGACCGCATTAGCGGATGAATAGAACCCGCCTGAAGATGAGTCGCCTAGCATCTCCATCCTTTGATCAAAGGCAGCAATCTGGGCAAAAAGATCGTCGGCTGTGATGATGTTTTTGACAGCGCCGATCGCCGCCACCACGGGGTCGTAGTCGCGGTCCAGTCCGGCCAGAATATAGTCCACCATCTCCGGATCAGATACGGGACGACCTGCAGCAGCTAATTCATCCCCAAGACTTTTCATCTTCGCCATATACGCCGAGCTTGACATCGAGCCCTTCTTGGTATTGGTGATGGCGATTCTCAGATTAGTAATCCGAGACTGAGATTGTGAGGCGAAGAGATTTGTCACCGTCGTCCAGAGCTCAAAGGTGGAATCTTTCCCAACAACTTGTGCAAGAATTTCTGGAGACATGGAATTGAGAAGGTATGATAGAACCTGCTGATCTTTGGCGATCCAGGGTCCGTATAGGGGATTCGGCTCTAGGGCCGTGGTCTTGTCTGCCTTCGTGATCTCCACCATCTTGGGTGGAGCGGCATCGGTGTTGTCCAGGAGCCCCGTCACCTGCGCGCCTCGCAGGGCTGGGAGGACCTGCGTCTTCCAGAGGATGAAATTACCTCTTGCGAGCTTCTCAGACGGCGGCGATCCAAGGTTGAGGGAGACGCCGGCGGGGGAAGCCATGGAGACGATGATGTGTGGTTTCTAGGGTTTTGGATTGTGGCTAGATGTATGAGAAGAGGTGGCTCTGATTACCATGAAAGATATGAAGCGTTCCTACTCCATCGAGGGAGCCGCGTGGTAGTTTATATTGATGCGTGGCCGAAGCCTGGCTTGACGTACAAGGTTATGACAGAAAGAGTTTGGGTAGAATACAAGAGAAGGAAGGAGGTTGAGATTACAACTCTATATTCTAACAAGATGGTCCGCCGGCCCACTACAGAGATGTTAGTGACACAAAATATCCAGTGTTATTTCCGCAAAATGATATGGTCAGTAGTCCTCAAGGTGCATATCGACGCAAAATCCAGTATGCAACCTGAGTCCATTTTACTTAGCACGCTCATGCATTGCAGCCGCCCAGGTGCAGTCCGGCTTGGGAGTTGAGGCAACCCGGGCTTCTGGTCGTGTAGATTAGTCTTTAGTAGAAAAAAAAGCACGGTGTAGTAGCCCCTGGGACTCAAGTTAGGCACCAGTAGCCGACCAGAGGATCGAAAACTTCCTTGGGTGATAGGATGTCTTAAAAATGACACCCCTGATCTAGCAGCCCCCGAGACCCGGGTTAATTTGAAAACAATCGACCCGAGGATCGAAATCTTCCTGGAGAACTTATAATTAGAACATACGGATGTGTTGTAGCCCTCGAGACTTGGGTCAGGAACAACTGCGTGACCTGAGGATCGAAATCTCCATGCAGAGCCTTATGCACTTTACATTATTTCTTTCGAAACATTGAGGCAGTAGCGCCCGAGACTGAGGTCGGGCAACAGTGGTCGACGTCGGGATCGAATCTCTTCGGGTCATTGCTAAGCACTAACTGACTTGAATTTCCCGTACTTGATGAGTATAGGAAGCAGCCTTTGAGGAACTGCGCCTCTGCGGAGAGATGGAGGGGCTGAAAAAATGTTGGCGGAGTCTGAGCTCAATGTGCAAAACCTTCCGCAGGTAAGTTATCTGATCTCCTTTGGCATTCTGCTCATAACCTTGCATGCCTAATCTGTGTTGACCACCTCAACTCCTTTCTGCAGCAATAGAACAACGGGTAGCCAAGTTGGAAGCACACCTCGGGAGGAAGCCGAGACCCGAGAAGACGGCCGCCCAACTTGTGCAAGAGCAAGTGGCGAGCCAGGCTGGCCGGGAAGCATCCACCCTCCTCCAGCGAGACGTCCGCAAACTAAAGGCTGAGAAAGCTGTTGGAACTAATCTTGTTATTAGTATTCATCATTTAAGATTAGGGTCATATTTAATTTGTTGCATTGTGTAATAGCCACGTAAAGATGCATTAGTCAGCCAAGTACAAATAAAATTGCATGCTCGGCAACATGGCGTAGCGGCCGGATCAGCAGCACAGAGATAGAGCGAGTGCACGCGAGCAGATCGGCAAGCCAGGAGATGAGTGACCGTAGTCACCAAGTGATCAGTGCATGTAGAGAGATGTGGTCTGCGTGCACATGTATTAGTGCGGTGAGATGTTGTCGTATGAGGCTACATGCATGGTAAAATGACCAAGTCGTGTGGCCGTTGCGGGAACCTTGCGTGTAGCCAGAGTAGTTAGTTAAGATAAGCATGGATGCATCATGCATTAGCCGAGTTGTGTGGGCAGCTAGCTACGCGTGTGGATCAAGCTGTTAGTGGCTTGACCGGCGTGTGTGCATGCTAGTGGTTAGTGGGTGCGTGATAGTCGTGTGAGTCCGGCTATTAAAACCATGTATCTGCATCATGTATGTGTGAGAAGGGAAATACAAGAGAAAAGGCACTATGTGCGTGTGCCAAAGTGTGTGTATCTTCTTCTTCCTCGAGCTTGTGTGCGTGAGTCTTCTTCATCCTCCTGGGCAAGGTCAACAAAAGCCAGACTGGCGGAGGACTTGGAAAAGGTTGTGTATGATTGCAAGGTGGCCAAGCTGCGCCAGCAGAATGCCGAGGAGGAGGTTAGAGGCAAACAGGTGAGATTATAGCCGGTAAACCATATCTTCTTCAAATGCATATTGCGATAGGTGAGACCAACACTAGCAGATGAGGAGCTGACATATCTGCACAAGCTTGCACGTCCTTTGCCAACACATTTTGCACTAGGTGATTATTCTGTGATTTTCCAGACTTCATATTTGTTACTCAAGTTTATGGGTGGTTCGAAATAACCATGCTTTTAGAGGATGATTAAGTATTAACTATCCCCATCATATGCACTCTTACCG
This sequence comes from Triticum dicoccoides, assembly GCF_002162155.2. Taxonomy (NCBI): domain Eukaryota; kingdom Viridiplantae; phylum Streptophyta; class Magnoliopsida; order Poales; family Poaceae; genus Triticum; species Triticum dicoccoides. The sequence continues at coordinate 763,860,598 of NC_041393.1, read as the reverse complement.
TCTTTTGCATACATCACCTTACAGTTCCACAACAAATGTTGTAGACGCACAAGAAAACTATCATAAGAGTCTTATAAATATGTCCTAACTAATCTTTGCATGTAGAATTACAAGACTACATGGTTTGGTGACTGCTGTGTTAAAGCTTAGGGAAAAGAGTCTTATAGCGAAGATTATAGTAAAAGTGGGTATCCAGAATACCAGTAATGGACAAATGGCATGGAATCTTAAGGCAAGTACTCGTCCTCATGGAATCTGTGTATGTCACATTTCTGAAAGACCAGGAACGAAGACTTTTCATTGTAAACCCTGATCTTACATGTGTACTCTTTTTTCAAACTTAACCTTTGTTATACTCCCTCCGTCCCGAAATACTTGTCGGAGAGATGGATAAAATTGGGTGCATCTATAACTAAAATACGTCTAGATTCATCCATTTCTTCGACAAGTATTTCCGGATGGAGGGAGTAGTACCTAATGGAATAAAACTGATGTTGGCTGCACTTACAAAGAAGATTGAGAGATCCAACCAATCGCTTGCGAAGCTTCGTAGTTCTTGGAACCTTTCAATGGAATCCACGGATTAGAACTCTTGACAGAGGAGGAAAGTTGATATTCCAAAAGATTGGCCTAAAATTTGATGATCATGTGCTCCTTGGTGTAGCTTTCTGCTGCATGTACCTAGAATATTTGTTCATATGTTCTCTTATGCGTGTGCAAGTGACCAAGAAAGGCCGGGTACTTACCAGTTGCTGGTGCCAAAAACTATTTTGTTTTATTTCCCTCACAGGAGGACACAGTATCTTTGATGGTGTAATTGAAGTGATTCATCAACAAGGGAAACATAAAGAGATTGTGAAAGTAATTACCAAGCAGAATCAAGCTGACGAAACAACTTACACATCAATGTTGCTTGAGGTCGAGACAGGGGAATGCTAATAGAAACACAAAAGCTCATAAAAAGCCATGCCATAATACTTTACCGCGGGAAGAATTATCACCGCCCAACCAAATCATCACGCAGTAATCTCTTGACAAAGGGAGAAGCATTACGAAGATCAGTTGAGGTTTAACGATGAGGGGTATGAATCCTCCTAAAATCATTCCTTATTTTCCCCCTTCAAATATCTGTTTTTGCCTGTGCGATGGCGGAAAGTGTCGTACCTCAACTCGAGTTGATGCCGTACGTGTTATAGGCAGGGGCACACCTCCCTGATAGCGCATACAGTTGGGATTCGGTACAAAGAAGATTATATCTTGAGGAGAAAGTTAAGAGAGATAAGTCTAGGTACAAATAGATAAAGATCCTCTAACTACCTAGCTTAACTACATAGGAAACCTCCTCACGTACAATACTCCTGTCGCGTACCAATGATGTTTGACACCCTCCCTTAATCACAACTTCATCAAGTTGAGATTATGTTTGAAGTCTTCAAAACTTCTTATGGGCAAAGTCTTTGTAAATCCATCTGCAATTTTATCTCTGGAGTGTGTAAGCGGATATCTAAGAGTTTATTAGCTACCCTTTCTATGACAAAGTGAAAATCAATCTCAATGTGTTTGGTTCTAGCATGAAAGAGTGGATTTGCTGACAAATAAGCTGCACCCAAATTATTCACACCATAAACAAGGAGCTTCAGTAGTTTTCACCCAGAATTCCTTCATAATAGACTGCACCCATATGATTTTTGCTATTGCATTAGCCAGTGTTTTGTGTTCAGCCTCTGTGCTTGACCTAGAAATAGTGGCTTGTTTTCTCACACACCACGTGGTAGAACCCAGGGTCCTACCGGACCTGCTCCTTAGGTTGTAGGCGAAGACCGGAGGTTGCTGGGGGCGAGGACGCGGCGGCCGGCGCGTGGGCGCCGTCGCGATCGGGGGGAAGGGCGGCTGCGAGAGGGAGAGGGGTGCGGCTAGGGTTTAGAGTCCGTCTCCTCTGGGAGCCGGGCAATAGATTATTCTTATTGCCTGATCTCAAAATAGTCTTACAGCTAGTATATATAACCATGATTCTAAAAATAAGATAACTTGTGGGCCAAGCCCTTAACTAAACTTGCCTGGTGGGCCTCCTACGGCCATAAGTCTGCCCGGTCACAACATCTCTCCCCGCCTGCGCAAACAGCTCATCCTCGAGCTGAAACTCTGGGTAGTGTTGACGGAACTCCTCGCGCTGCTCCCAAGTGGCGTCCTCCATCGGTAGTCCAGCCCACTGAATCAACACGTACCACACACCTCGACATAGCTGGGCCTGCAAGACCTTCTCCGGTCCTAGAAGAAGACGCCCGTCGACTGTTGGAGGAAGCACGGAGAAGCCGCGGGTGGCTCCCCATGGAAAGGCTTGAGCAGCCCCACATGGAAGATGTCGTGGATGCGAGCACCCGGCGGAAGCTGAAAGCGATAAGCCACCTTGCCAATGCGCTCCAGGACAGCAAAAGGACCGGCATAGCAAGGACCCAACTTCTTCTTCGCGCGTGGGTCGAGTGACTGCGTAGAGCGGTGAAGAAGACGCAACCACACCCAATTGCCCACCGCGAACTCTGCCTCGCGATGATGGCCGTCGTAGTAGTGCTTGGCCAACTGCTGGGCCTAAAGGAGGCATTGCCGGACCTTCGCCAGCATCTCGTCACGGCTTCGCAGAAGGTCCCCGGCCGCCTCGGTCCAAGCGGTGGCTGGATCAACAGGAAGAATCGCCGGGGGTGGCCGTCCTTAAACCACCTCAAACGGCATGGCGCGTAGGGCGGAGTGATAGGAGGCGTTGTAGCAGTACTCCGACCACGAGAGCCAGTCCACCCATGCACGAGGATGATCACCTGTGACACAACGCAAATACATGGCAATCACCTTGTTGATGACCTCGGACTGGCCGTCCATCTGAGGGTGGAAGGCCATTGTCGGTGTCAAAACCGGCGGATCTCAGGTAGGGGGTCCCGAACTGTGCGTCTAGGCGGATGGTAACAGGAGACGAGGGACACGATGTTTTACCCAGGTTCGGGCCCTCTTGATGGAGGTAAAACCCTACGTCCTGCTTGATTAATATTGATGATATGGGTAGTACAAGAGTAGATCTACCACGAGATTAAGGAGGCTAAACCCTAGAAGCTAGCCTATGGTATGAATGTTGTAATGGAGGTTATGTCCTATGGACTAAAGCCCTCCGGTTTATATAGACACCGGAGAGGGCTAGGGTTACACAGAGTCGGTTACAATGGTAGGAAATCTACATATTCGTATCGCCAAGCTTGCCTTCCATGCCAAGGAAAGTCCCATCCGGACACGGGACGGAGTCTTCAATCTTGTATCTTCGTAGTCTTGGAGTCCGGCGGACGATGATAGTCCGGCTGTCCGGACACCCCCTAGTCCAGGACTCCCTCAGTAGCCCCTGAACCTGGCTTCAATGACGATGAGTCCGGCGCGCATAATGTTCGACATTGCAAGGCGGGTTCCTTCTTTGAATAATCCGGAGAAGATTGTGAACACCCGGATAGTGTCCGACTCTGCAAAATAAATTCCACATTCCACCGTAAAGAGAATAAAATGTACACAAGTTCAATCTGCTGACGTATTTTGCGGCGCGACATCACACCACTACCAAGCCTTTACTTGAATCGTTTTTTATTATACCACCTCAGCGTGTTTAGCGAGGCGGTTTCCTTGGCACGTCTTGTCGAAGCAGAGATCGTGTTCCTCTTATTCCGGGATTCTCGTCAATACGGGCGTGGGTAACCCAACCGCGCCCATCGCCACGCCTCCTCTATCAAAGGCGAATCCCGAACGGTCACGGAGATAGCTCTTGGTATTCCCCCTCTTTATAATAGGACCAAGGCTTGTTTCTTCTCTTCAATCTTCCATTGAATCCTCTCCTCGCTCCAAGTTCCAAACACTCAGAGCCCCAGATTCGAGCGCTTCGGACCTTCAAAAATGTCCGGCTCCGACCTTCAAGGCCGGTGGATGCCCTCCTCCGTTACGGAGGAGGACGTGCTAAAGCTGCGTGAGGCCAAGTACCTGTCCTACGAGATTTCGCACAGGCTGCCTGCCGAAGGGCAGGTCATCCCCACCCCCGAGCCCGGCGAATATGTCGTCTTTATATCCCACCTCCGTCGAGATTTAGGCTTCCCGACGGATCCTTTTGTGAGAGGGCTCATGTTCTACTACGGGTTGGAATTCCACGACTTGGCTCCGGAGTCCATCCTCCATATCTCCGCATTCATCATTGTCTGCGAAGCCTTCCTCCGCGTCACCCCCCACTTCGGCCTGTGGCTGAAGACCTTCAATGTGGAGCCGAAGATGGTCGGGGGGCGTCAAGCTGAGTGCGGCGGGGCGGCCGTAAGCAGGAGGGCCGATGCCCCGTGGCCTGAGGGATCCTTCCAAGAGGAGCTCGGCTTATGGCAGTAGGAGTGGTTCTACATCACCGCTCCGAGGGGCAGCAGGCAAAAGCCGCCGCCTCCGTTCCGCTCGGGACCTCCACAACGGTTGATGTCGTGGGTCAACCAAGGGCTCAATTGGGGGCCGTCAAAAGACGTGCCCCTATTGCAGGGCCGGATTCGAGACCTCCAGGTGAGGGAGATCAATCTGATCGTGGTGGCGTAGGTTATGCTAATTAGGCGTCTCCTGCCCTGCAAACGCCGTCCTCTTTGGCTATGGGAGTTCAATCCGGAAGGACCACGGATTCTCCAACACTTCATGGGTACGACACCCGTGGAGATGTACAAGTTGTTCTTCGGACCACAGGTGGTGTGTCCGGAATTGACCGAGGATGCCGGCCTAAGCTGCAACCGCCCGGATACTCAAGTAAGTAGCTTTAGTGTTTGGACATATTATTTGTTCGCCTTTCTTAAATTCGCCTTTTAATCCGTTATCCTTCTGCAGGAGTGGATAGCGCAAGCGAAGCTGATACGGTGTCCGGCCCCCCTCCCTGAGACCGCACTGGAGCCCGTGCTGGTCAGAATGTTGGAGGCCGTGCCTTCAGAAGAAGGCGAGGGGGAGAACAGAGGAGCTACCGCCCTGCCCAAGGGGGCGCTTGAAGAAGGGGGGATCGAGAATCCCTCCCTCCAGGGGGAGAAGAGGACCGCCTCCGAAGACCCGGAGGCCAAAGCCCCTAAGCGGGGTAAGAAATCTTCGCCGGAGGGTCCTGCGTCCGGGGAGACCCCGGCCGCACAGTCTTCTCTTAAGGATCAGCCCTCTAGCGAGCCGTGAGTAGACAAAGGGGAATTCATTAATGAAAAACATCCCTATTTGTGCTTATGAGGATAACCGAAATTTTTACCTTGTAGTTCGGATCTGCAACCTTCTCAGATGAGCTCGTCTTCGGGGGATCTTCGTCCGGAGATGATGGAGAGCGAGACGCCTCCGTCCGCTGCGTCACCGGATAGGGCGGACGAGCCTGAAGTGTCGTCACGGAGGGCGTCCCCGAGCCCGGTAGAGCCGAAGAGTTCGGCGCCGGATAGTGTTCGGCCGGGGGAGCTGAAGGATCTGCTTGAGAGGGCGTCCGTCTCAGAAGATCACCGTGCATTGATGAGCGTGGTGATCGGAAGGATTTTGACCGCCGAAAGCGGATTGCACAATGCCGCCAGGAGTTTGCTGGCGGGGTTTGAGGTACGTGAAAGAATGACGTGCCTTTTTGACAGTTTTGCACATGAACGTGTGCCGTGTGTAGATAGTAGCCCCTGAGACTCGGTAGGTTGTCGAAAGCGACAACGTGCCGAGGATCAAAATCACAGGTACTGAGTGCCGCCTTGTCTATGCAGGTGGCGGATAGTCCGGGGACTGGCCGGACTGATGGAGTTGCCGAATTAATGCGGCAACTCGATGTAGCGGATGCAGACATCGCGCTAGTCAATAAGAGACTTGACGAGTCGCAAGGTAAATTAATTCTCCGCAGTCACCTATTAAGGGAGCTAAAGCTCACCTCTTACGATATTTATGCATGACGTAGATGGTGCTGCTGCTGTGGAGAGCCTTCGGGCAGAACTTGCTCAAGCCAAGGAGCAGGCCAGAAGAAGCAACACGGCTGCCTCGAGGGCGGCCGAGGAGTTAGAAGCCGAAAGGGCTGCACACTGCCGAAGCAGGGAAGAGGTGGCCGAATTGGCCGTGAAATTGAAGGATGCTGCCGACCGTAATGAGGCTCTTGAAAAGGAGCGCCTATCGGAGCGAGAAGACTTGGTAAAGGCCACCGCCGAAGCCAAGGATGCCCGTTCTGCAATGCGGGCTATGAAGGAGGAGCTGCGCCAGGCCGGAGACATTGTGGCTGGCAAGCCTTTTCTGCTACGCCGCAGGTTTACGGATCCAAAGTATGTCCAACTTGGCCAGTTGTGGGGTCCGGAGGATCCATATATGGACTTAGCGGCGAGTGCGGCAGATGCCGTTGTGCACTTCCGAAGCCAGAAGTATCACAAGACGGAAGAGCTATTTTGGTCTCAATTCCATAGTCCGGATCATTCACTTCCGTTGACCGATCGTTTGGCCGAATGGGCTGAGCTGAACAGGCTGTCCGGACTTGCCATGGCGGATATCGTGGCGCATGTCTGGCCAGAGAGGCCCAAGGTGACGAGCTATTTTGGTTTATTGAAGCAATTTCTTGGGGCGGTGCCACATATCAAGGAAATGAAGCGGTCGGCCTGCATAGAGGGTGCGCGGATGGCCCTTGCCCGTGTGAAGACACATTGGACAAAGATGGATGCCGCCGCTATAGCAACCCAAGGTTCTGACGAGAGCCGGTTACCCGCCGAGCACTATTTTGGGGAAGTTATGCGTGGTGCTCGTGTAATAGAGTCGCAGTGCTCGAAAAATATCACGTTCAAATGAATGTTTGTAAAACAATGGTTATTATGTAATCGCTTTTTATACTTGTGCCTTCCAAGTATAGAAATATCTCCTGTGCGGCCGTTTATGTATACATATGTATAACCTGAAAGATGGCAGTCTTCGGCTTCAGCCCCCACGCACAAGGTGCGGGGGTGTTCGCAAAAATAGCGCATTTTCACACTTAATCCGACGTCTCGGTCCTGTTGAGGAGGTGGTAGCGTAGCGAACGAGGCAATCCGGACTATGATGCTTTATCACTTTCACTTAGCCATTGGAGTTCGAGGGTGGGGCTACGATATAGCCCCTGGGGGCACCGCGCTCTCCGAATGCGGGGCGCGTGTGTGCCTGACCGGGAAACGGTCCTTCGTCAAAGCGGGGGAATTCTAAACATTCTGGTTGTCGATCGAGTGGTTGACCAGTCTCTCGCTGTATCATGACAGTCAGTTTTCGGCTTTCTCTACTGAGGTGCTCGCCCAGCCGAACTGGGGCACAATCGCAGTAGTTCTCCTGGTGCCGCGTTAGCCGATGATACGGAACGTAAGGCAGCAAAACACAGGAGCCGGGCAAACCCAACATTTGACCAAAGACATGATTCGGAGCTGATGCATATAAGGCCTAACTCGAGACGCCGAACACTCCCTAAGGTGTTCAGTCTTTATAATAATGGGAAGAACTATGCCCTAAGCCCCTAGTGTCCAGGTACGAGAAGGGTCATCTGACGCGGCCGATGCCAAAACGTCAGGCTCCACTCTGGTTATAATGAGGAACCAGGGGTTTATAGCAACAAGAGACAGTAAAGAAGGTTTACGCAGGGTCTTAATCTGAAAAGAATCCTTGCAACGGGTCCCTACTGCACGTCTGCGCCTGTGTCTCCGTTGTGCCGTTATCCTGGACGGGTGTGCACGTTGTTCATCTGTAAAAAGAGAGGAACTTAGTTCGAAAGGAAATCTTGCGTAAAAAGGTATATATGAAAAATATTAATAAGTAAAGCAGAGTCTATATTAGCTCGTTGTTGCTTATATGCTCGGCCCCTTGTAAAGGGGCGTGCGGCTAGGGGGGCCCTAGCTTATTTGTGCCGGACTCGTCTAGCCGTGTCCCGGGTCTTTACATGACCCTCGCAATGAAATGATGCCACGTGGACCGGGCATTTTAAGTGTAAGAGACGCGTAATGTGGTATGGCGTTGAAGCGGACAAAAGCTTAACGTCCCAATAGTGCTTGATAGCCACTTTTGAATGGGGCGACATGAAAGATTAGTTTTTTGCGTCGGAAGTTGTTCGGTGACCCGAACACGAGTTCTAGTAATAAGGAGCCTGTGCACTTGGCGTAAGGGCCTGGCATCATTCCTTTAAAGGAAGTGCGGCTATGTCGAATTTTGGTAAGGTCTATCCCCAACTTGCGGATTGTGTTTGGATATAGCAGGTTCAAGTCGCTGCCTCCGTCCATCAGAACTTGTGTAAATTGTAGTCCATCGATTACAGGATCCAATATCAGAGCAGTCCAGCCTGCGTTCCGAATACTTCTAGAGTAATCCAGGTGGTCGAAAGTGATTGGTTTTGACATCCAATCTCGAGGTTCCGCTGGGGTGGACCGTGCGAGACCCATCTTAGCGGGTGCCGCATTGTTTTTCCGCATCATCACATGAAGTGAGTTTACTGCTTTGACCTCTTGTGGGAAAGTCTTTTGTTTTCCGGTGCTCTGCGTGTGGGGTTTGTCATCATCCTCGCTTGATGTGTCGAGCCCCTTGTGTTCGGCACTTAGTCGGCCGGACTGTTTGAAAACCCAACAATCTTGGTGGGTGTGGTTTGCAGGCCTTCCGGGGGTACTGTGGATTTGACATATCCGACCCAAAATTTTGTGTAAGTTGGATAGCTCATCACTATTATCCTTAAGAGGTAGTGTTTTGTTGTTTGGCTGTGAGCTTTTGAATCCGGCGTTGACCGCCGTATTCTTTGGGCTTTTTTCTTTATTCCGGCGCTGATCCTTTCTGCGCCGTGATTTTCCATTTCCATCTCTACTCTCGGATGTACTCGGGTCACTGGTGCTGCATCTTGCTAGCCAGTTATCCTCCCCCGCACAAAAGCTGGTCATGAGGCTTGTCAGTGCGGACATTGTCCTCGGCTTCTCTTGGCCGAGGTGTGTGGCGAGCCATTCGTCTCGGACGTTGTGTTTAAAAGCTGCTAAGGCTTCGGCGTCCGGACAGTCGACTATTTGGTTCTTTTTAGTAAGGAACCTGTTTCAGAATTTGCGCGCTGACTCTCCAGGCTGTTGCGTTATATGACTTAGATCATCTGCATCCGGAGGGCGGACATAAGTCCCTTGAAAATTTGCTCTAAACGCGTCCTCAAGCTCTTCCCAACTTCCAACAGTATTTTCTGGGAGGCTTTTGAGCCAATGACGGGCTGGCCCTTTGAGCTTGAGGGGTAAATATTTTATGGCATGGAGATCATCTCCTCTAGCCATGTGTATGTGTAGTATATAATCCTCTATCCAGACTCCAGGGTCTGTTGTTCCGTCGTAGGCCTCTATGTTTATGGGTTTAAACCCTGCTGGGAATTCATGATCCAGCACCTCATTGGTGAAACATAGTGGGTGTGCGGCGCCCCTGTATTTGGGTGTGCCGTTGTCTTCGAACACTTGTCGTGTTGTGCTGCTTCCTGGGCCCCTCTTTTTTGGTCCGTAAATGGACCTGGCTGGGCCATCTGTTTTCCCAGGGTCATGAGTCGGCTTATGTGCGGCGCCGCTTGTAGATTTGGGCCTATGATCTGGTCGTCTATCCGGCCAGGCAGCCTCTATGTTTTTTGACTGTGGGGGCTTTATGGCTTCCTCGTCAAATTCTGGCAGTAGTTTGCGCTTTGGATAGCTCTTTGATTGATGGCCGTTGCCGTATTTGTCTGCGGTTTTGAGCACTTTGCTCCACCTCGCTCTGAGTATGTCTTCCGCTGTTTTAAGCTTCCGTTTTTCCTTCTTCAGGCTTCTTCCGGTGGCGACGAGTCTTCCGTGAAGGTTTTTGTGTTCCGATGGTATGTCCGGTGTGAGGTCGTCCGGACTGTTGGTTTCGCCGGGATTGGATTAATTACCCGATCCGTCCTGTTCGGACAGTTGCTTAGTTGCATTTTCATCGTCCACTGGTTTGCCCTGCTCTAACGCTGGGTCATTAGGAATGCTGTCTTTGTCGAGGCGGGTCTTAGGGCGGCGCTTGCGTCGCTGTTTTGGTTGGTTACCGATGGGATTATCCTTTGCCGCGCCCCGTTGTTCCTCGTCATCGCTTCCTTTTGGGGTATCCACCATACATACATCATGTGTTGGGGTGGTCTTCCAGTGCCCTGCAGACGCTGGTTCTTGTTCGTCTCCGGCATCGTCGTCCATACCGTCGATGTCTTCAGAGTCGTAGTCTAGCATGTCGGTTAGATCGTCGACAGTGGCTACAAAGTGGGTGGTGGGTGGGCTCTGAATTTCTTCGTCGCCCGTATCCCAACCATCCTGGCCATAGTCCGGCCAGGGCTCTCTGGATAGCGAGAGATGCTCTAGCGAATTTAGGATGTCGCCAAAGGGTGAGTGTTGGAAGATGTCCGCGGCCGTGAACTCCATGATCGGCGCCCAATCGGATTCGATTGGCAGGGGCGCAGGAGGTTCGGGGTCCGGCAAGGAGTCCGGCACCTCGAAGTCACGGGCTTTACAAGGGACAAGGTTAGTGTTCGGCTCCATCGCCGTGGAAGGTGCATCCCCCGAGGCGGTGTCCAGCCACCGGTCCTCGATCTGGGCGATCGGCTCCGGACTGAGGGCCGGAGCGGATTCGTGTGCGGCCACCAAGGCACTGTCCGGCGGCAGAGCTAAATCATGCCCATCGTGACAGCACGACACGCCCGGCTGAGGCTCGAGTCCGTCGAAGATCAAGTCCCCGCGGATGTCGGCCGTGAAGTTTAGGCTTCCGAACCTGACCTGATGGCCAGGGGCGTAGCTTTCGATCTGCTCCAGATAGCTACGTGAGTTGGCCCGCAGTCGAAGCCGCCGAATACGAACATCTGTCCGGGGAGAAAAGTCTCACCATGGACAGCGTTGTTGTCGATTGAAGAAGCCATCGAGCCTATCGGTGACGACACAGAGGAACTCTCAATGAAAGCACCAATGTCGGTGTCAAAACCGGCGGATCTCGGGTAGGGGGTCCCGAACTGTGCGTCTAGGCGGATGGTAACAGGAGACGAGGGACACGATGTTTTACCCAGGTTCAGGCCCTCTTGATGGAGGTAAAACCCTACGTCCTGCTTGATTAATATGGATTATATGGGTAGTACAAGAGTAGATCTACCACGAGATCAAGGAGGCTAAACCCTAGAAGCTAGCCTATGGTATGAATGTTGTAATGGAGGTTATGTCCTATGGACTAAAGCCCTCCGGTTTATATAGACACCAGAGAGGGCTAGGGTTACACAGAGTCGGTTACAATGGTAGGAAATCTACATATCCGTATCGCCAAGCTTGCCTTCCACGCCAAGGAAAGTCCCATCCGGACACGGGACGGAGTCTTCAATCTTGTATCTTCGTAGTCTTGGAGTCCGGCGGACGATGATAGTCCGGCTGTCCGGACACCCCCTAGTCCAGGACTCCCTCAGCCATGCTCATGCGGAGCTTCACGCCCGCCATCCGGAAGAGATCGCGCCACACATGCCCCGTGAACACGGGCTCCCGATCACTGACGATCGAAGAGGGAAGCCCGTGGAGGCGGACGATACCGTCGAGGAAGGCCCAAGCCACGGACGCCGCCGTGTAGGGATGACCGAGGGTGATGAAGTGAGCATACTTGGAGAAGCGGTCGACGACCGTGAGAATGACCAACTTGCCACCCACCTTGGGGAGGCCCTCGATGAAGTCCATGGAAATGTCCGCCCGGACCTGAGACGACACCTCCAATGGCTGAAGCAGACCAGCCGGCCTCAGCGTCTCCGTCTTGTTATGCCGACACGTCACACAAGACCGCATCCAGTCACGGACCAGGGTCCGATCACCGGGAATGTAGAAGTCGGCGCGGAGACGGTGGAGGGTTTTCTGCACACCCTCATGGCCCGCTGAGTGTGCCAACAATAGCACCTGGTGACGGAGATTGTCGTGCGCCGGAACAAAGACCCGACGCCCATGTTCTAGAAACCCATCGGTGAGGCGCCAGGGCTCCTCCATCTCACCTGCAGCCAGCTGCTGCTGAAGGAGGAGCGCGTCCGGTGCGGCCGCTGTCGCTCGACGGATGTTGGTGAAGAGGGCGAAGGAGGGCCCCGAGCGGATGCAGAGGGCCGCCCCCTCAGAGTCACCGGTGGCGGTGTCGGTTGCGCGGAGACAGGGCATCGGGGATGGTGTTAAGGCGACCCGGACGATACTCGACGGTGAAGTCGAAGCCAAAGAGCCTACTGATCCACTAGTGCTGCGGGATGGTAGACAGCCTCTGATCCAGCAGGAACTTGAGGCTGTAGTGTGATAACCCGCAAGTATACGGGATCAATTGTAGCCTCTTTTGATAAGTAAGAGTGTCGAACCCAACGAGGAGCTAAAGGTAGAAAAAATATTCTCTCAAGTCCTATCTGCCACTGATACGACTCTATGCACGCTTAGTGTTCGCATTACCTAGAACAAGTATGAAACTAGAAGTACTTTGTAGGTGTTGTTGGATAGGTTTACAAGAATATAAAGAACGCGTAAATAAAAAGTAGGGGCTGTTTAGATAAAGATGCAATAAAGTAAATATAGCGAGTGTGGAAAAGTGGTGGTAGGAGTTGTGAAATTGTCCCTAAGCAATTGACTACTTTACTAGACCGGTAATCACTATTGCAATTCTATTTGAGGGAGAGGCATAAGCTAACATATATTCTCTTCTTGGATCATATGCACTTACGATTGGAACTCTAGCAACCATCCGCAACTACTAAAGATCATTAAGGTAAAACCCGACCATAGCATTAAAGCATCAAGTCCCCTTTATCCCATACGCAAAGAACCTACTTACTCGGGTCTGTGCTTCTGTCACTCACGCCACCCACCATAAGCAAATCATGAACATATTGCAAACCCTACAGCGGGAATCCCTCACGCTTGCGCGACAGGGAGGGCACAATAGGACAGTACCAATAATAAAACATGCAATTCAAACCAATCATAGCAATTCATCAATCACCGGTAGGACAACAAAAATCTACTCAGACATCATAGGATGGCAACACATCATTGGATAATAATATGAAGCACAAAGCACCATGTTCAAGTAGAGGGTACAGCGGGTTGCGGGAGAGTGGACCGCTGGATATAGATGGGGGAAGGTGATGGAGATGTTGGTGAAGATGATGGAGGTGTTGGTGAAGATCGCGGTGATGATGATGGCCCCCGGCACCGCTCCAGTGCCACCGAAAGCAAGGGGGAGAGAGCCCCCCCTTCTTCTTCTTCCTTGACCTTCTTGCTATGTCTTGAGCTTGTGTTGGTTTTCCTTGAAGGGGAAAGGGTGATGCAGCAATAGTAGCGTAAGTATTTCCCTCAGTTTTTGAGAACCATGGTATCAATCCAGTAGGAGGCTCCTCAAAAGTCCCACGCACCTACACAACCAAACAAAGAACTCGCAACCAACGCAATAAAGGGGTTGTCAATCCCTTCACGGCCACTTGCGAAAGTGAGATCTGATAGAGATAGTATGATAAGATAAATATATTTTTGGTATTTTATAATATAGATGCAAAAAGTAAAGATGCAAATAAAAGTAGATTGAAAGCTTATATGATAAAAGATAGACCCGGGGGCCATAGGTTTCACTAGTGGCTTCTAAAAAGATAGCATAAGTATTACGGTGGGTGAACAAATTACTGTCAAGCAATTGATAGAAAAGCGAATAATTATGATATTATCTAGGCATGATCATGTATATAGGCATCACGTCCGCAACAAGTAGACCGAATCCTGCCTGCATCTACTACTATTACTCCACACATCGACCGACTCCTGCCTGCATCTAGAGTATTAAGTTCATAAAGAATAGAGTAACGCATTAAGAAAGATGACATGATGTAGAGGGATAAACTCAAGCAATATGATATAAACCCCATCTTTTTATCCTCGATGGCAACAATACAATACGTGCCTTGCTGCCCCTGCTGTTACTGGGAAAGGACACCGCAAGATTGAACCCAAAGCTAAGCACTTCTCCCATGGCAAGAAAGATAAACCTAGTAGGCCAAACCAAACTGATAATTTGAAGAGACTTGCAAAGATAACTCAATCATACATAAAAGAATTCAGAGGAGATTCAAATATTTCTCATAGATAAACTTGATCATAAACCCACAATTCATCGGATCTCGAAAAAGACACCGCAAAAAGAGTTTACATCGAATAGATCTCCACAAGAGAGGGGGAGAACATTGTATTGAGATCCAAAAAGAGAGAAGAAGCCATCTAGCTAATAACTATGGACCCGAAGGTCTGTGCTACACTACTCACAACTCATCAGAGGGGCTATGGTGTTGATGTAGAAGCCCTCCGTAGTCGATTCCCCCTCCGGCGGAGCGCCGACGAAGGCTCCAAGATGGGATCTCGTGGATACAAAAGGTTACGGTGGTGGAAATTGTGTTTAGTTGGCTCCCTGGATGTTTTCGGGGTACGTAGGTATAAAGGAGGAAGAAGTACGTCGGTGGCCGCCTATGGGGCCCAGGAGATAGGGGGCGCGCCTAGAGGGGGTGGGCGCGCCCTCCTGTCTCCTGGATGCCTTGCAAGCTTCTTGACTTGCACTCCAAGTTCTCCGGATCATGTTCGTTCCAAAAATCACGCTCTCGAAGGTTTCATTCCGTTTGGACTCAGTTTGATATTTCTTTTGTTCGAAATACTGAAATAGGCAAAAAAACAGCAATACGGGCTGGGCCTCCTGTTAGTAGGTTAGTCCCAAAAATGATATAAATGTGTAAAATAAAGCCCATAAACATCCAAAAGGGGTAATATAATAGCATGGAACAATCAAAAATTATAGATACGTTGGAGACGTATCAAGCATCCCCAAGCTTAATTCCTGCTCGTCCTCGAGTAGGTAAATGATAAAAACAGAATTTTTGATGTGGAATGCTACCTAGCATAATTCAATGTAATTTTTTTTATTGTGGCATGAATGTTCAGATCCAAACGATTCAAGATAAAAGCTTATAAAACATAAAAATAATAATGCTTCGAAGCATACTAACAAATAATCATGTCCTATCAAAATAGCATAGCCAAAGAAAGCTTATCCCTACAAAATCATATATTTAGGCCATGCTTCATTTTCATTACACAAAATACTCCCATCATGCACAACCCCGGTTTCAGCCAAGCAATTGGTTCATACTTTTTAACGCGCTTCAACTTTTTCAACTCTTACGCAATACATGAGCGCAAGCCATGGACATAGCACTATGGTGGTATAAGGTGGTGGTTGTGAGGACAAAAAGAGGGAGAAGATAGTCTCACATCAACTAGGCGTATCAATGGGCTATGGAGATGCCCATCAATAGATATCAATGTGAGTGAGTAGGGATTGCCATGCAACGGATGCACTCGAGCTATAAATATATGAAAGCTCAACAAAAGAAACTAAGTGGGTGTGCATCCAACTCGCTTGCTCACGACGACCTAGATTGGGCATTTTGAGGAAGCCCATCATTGGAATATACAAGCCAAGTTCTATAATGAAAAATTCCCACTTAGTATATGAAAGTGACAACATAGGAGACTCCCTATCATGAAGATCATGGTGCTACTTTGAAGCACAAGTGTGGAAAAAGATATAGTAGCATTGTCCCTTCTCTCTTTTTCTCTCATTTTATTTTTTTATTTTCTTTTTTCCCTTTTTTCTTTGGCCTTTCTCTTTTTTTCTTTTTGGCCTTTCTCTTTTTTTTCTTCCATTTTTTGTAAAGTCCGAAGTCTCATCCCGACTTGTGGGGGAATCATAGTCTTCATCATCCTTTCCTCACTGAGACAATGCTCTAATAATGAAGATCATCACACTTTTATTGATTTACAACTCAAGAATTACACCTCAAAGCTAGAACAACATATGACTCTATATCAATTCCTCCGGCGGTGTACCGGGATATGCAATGAATCAAGTGTGACATGTATGAAAATTATGAAGGTGGCCTTGCCACAAATACGATGTCAACTACATGATCATGCAAAGAGCAATATGACAATGATGGAACATGTCATAATAAACAGAATGGTGGAAAGTTGCAGGGCAATATATCTCGGAATGGGTATGCAAATGCCATAATAGGTAGGTATGGTGGCTGTTTTGAGGAAGGTAAATAATGGGTGCATGATACCGGCGAAAGTTGTGGTATAATAGAGGCTAGCAAAGTGGAAGGATGAGTGTGCATATATCCATGGACTCACATTAGTCATAAAGAACTCATATACTTATTGCAAAAGTCTACTTGCCCTCGAAGCAAAGTACTACTATGCATGCTCCTAGGGGAAGGGTTGGTAGGAGTTAACCATCGCACGATCCCGACGTCCACTCATAAGGAAGATAATCAAAAGAGCACCTCATGCAACAAATTTTGTCACACAACTTTTACCATACGTGCATGCTACGGGACTTGCCAACTTCAACACAAGTATTTCTCAATTTCATAATTAACCACTAGCATGACTCTAACATTACTACCTTTAAATCTCAAAAAAATTATCAAGCATCAATTTGATCATAGAATTTTATGCACTTTCTATGATAGTTTTTATTATGCCCAACTTGGATGCTCATCATTCTAGGACCAAATTTGTAACCAAAGCAAATACCATGATGTTCTAAAATACTCTCAAAATAATATAAGTGAAGCATGAGAGACTAGCAACTTCTTCAAAATTAAGCCACCGCCGTGCTCTAAAAGATATAAGTGAAGCACTAGAGCAAAAACTATCAAGCTCAAAAGATAAGTGAAGCACATAGAGTATTCTAGCAAATTCTAATCAAGTGGGCTTCTCCCAAAAGGTGTGTACAGCAAGGATGATTGTGGTAAACTAAAAAGCAAAGACTAATATAATACACGACGCTCCAAGCAAAACACATATCATGTGGTGAATAAAAATATAGCTCCAAGTAAAGTTACCAATGAACGAAGACGAAAGAGGGGATGCCTTCCCGGGGCATCCCCAATCTTAGGCTTTTTGCTATTCTTAAATATCTTGGGGTGCCATGGGCATCCCCAAGCTTAGGCTCTTGCCACTCCTTATTCCATAATCCATCAAAGCTTTACCCCAAACTTGAAAACTTCAGAACACAAAACTCAACAGGAAATCTTATATGCTCTGTTATTGAAAGAAAACAAAACCACCACATAAGGTACTGTAATGAACTCATTCTTTATTTATTTTGGTGTTAAAACTACTGTATTAAAACTTCTCTATCGTTTATAAACTATTTTACTAGCCATAGATGCATCAAAATAAGCAAACAACACACGAAAAACAGAATCTGTCAAAAACAGAACAGTATGTACCAATCTGTAACTAACGCAAACTTCTGGAACTCTAAAAATCCTACAAAAATAGGAAGTCCTGTACAATTTGTGTATGGATCATCAGCAAAAAGAATAAATGCAAAATCACGTTTCTGTGATTTAACAAAACTAAATTCGTGCGTGCAAAGTTTCTATTTTTCAGCAGAATCAAATCAACTATCATCATAGGTTATCCTATAGGTTCTACTTGGCATAAACACTAATTAAAAGATAAAAACACATATAAACAGAATGTAGATGCAAAATTTATTACTAAACAGGAACAAAAACAAAAAACACAAATAAAATTGGGTTGCCTCCCAACTAGCGCTATGGTTTAACGCCCCTAGCTAGGCATAAAAGCGAAGATAGATCTAAGTAGTGCCATCTTTGGCACTAAATTCATAAGTAGCTCGCATGATAGATTCATAAGGTAATTTGACTTTATTCCTTTGAAAGTTCTCCATGTCTTTCCTTAATGGAAATTGGAATCTAATATTCCCTTCCTTCATATCAATAATCGCACCAATCATTCTAAGGAAAGGTCTACCAAGAATAATAGGGTAAGAAAGATTGCAATCTATATCAAGAACGATAAAATCTACGGGCACCAAATTTCTATTTGCAACAATGGGAACATCATTGATCCTTCCCATTGGCTTTTTAATGGTGGAATTCGCAAGGTGCAAATTTAAAGAGCAATCATCAAGATCATGGAAACCTAGAATATCACATAATGTTTTCGGAATCGTGGAAACACTAGCACCCAAATCACACAAAGCAAAACACTCACGATCTTTAATTCTAATCTTTATAGTAGGTTCCCACTCATCATTAAGTTTTCTAGGTATAGAAACTTCCAAATTAAGTTTTTCATCATAAGATTGCATCAAGGCATCAACGATATGTTTGGTAAAAACTTTATTTTGACTATAAGCATGAGGAGAATTAACAACGGATTGCAGCAAGGAAATACAACCTTCTAAAGAACAATTATCATAATCCGAGATAGTGGGTTCAATACTTTTTAAAGTCATGACCTCTCCAATCCCACTTTTACCAAATTTAGCATCAAGATCTAAAAACTCCGAATTCTTGGGACGCCTTCTAACTAAAGTTGACTCATCTCTAGTCCCATTATTATCAAGATTCATATTGCAAAACAAAGATCTAATAGGAGACAGATCAGTAACTTTAAGATCTTCATCATTATTTTCATTGAAACTAGAAGAACACGCCTTTACAAAGCAATCTTTCTTAGCACACAATCTAGCGGTTCTTTCCTTCACTCATCAATGGAAATTCTCATTGCTTTGAGAGACTCATTGATATCATGCTTAGGAGGAGAAGATCTAATTTTAAGAGAATCAACATCAAGCAAAAGTCTATCAACGTTCCTAGCCAAATCATCAACTTTGAGCAATTTTTCTTCAAGCAAAGCATTAAAATTCTTTTGAGAAATCATAAATTCTTTCACACTATTCTCAAAATCAGAGGGCATCTTATTAAAATTACCATAAGAATTATTGTAGGAATTTCCATAATTATTAGAGGAATCACTAGGGAACGGTCTAGAATTAAAGCTTCCTCTATAAGCATTGTTTCCAAAACTATTCCTACCAACAAAATTCACATCCATAGATTCATTATTATTCTCAATCAAAGTAGACAAAGGCATATCATTGGGATCAAGAGGAGTATTTCTAGTAGCAAACATCTTCATAAGTTCATCCATCTTTCCACTAAAAACATTGATTTCTTCTATAGCATGCACTTTTTTACTAGAAGATCTTTCGGTGTGCCATTGGGGATAATTAGCCATAATATTATCAAGAAGTTTTGTAGCATCTCCTAACATGATTCCCATAAACGTGCCTCCCGCTGCAGAATCTAAAAGATTTCTAGAAGCAAAGTTCAAACCGGCATAAAATTTTTGTATGATCATCCATAAATTCAAACCATGAGTAGGGCAATTGCGAATCATCAATTTCATTCTTTCCCAAGATTGGGCAACATGCTCATGATCAAGTTGTTTAAAATTCATAATATCGTTCCTAAGAGCGATGATCTTAGAGGGAGGAAAATACTTAGAGATAAAAGCATCTTTGCACTTGTTCCAAGAATCAATACTATTTTTAGGCAAAGACGAAAACCAAACTTTAGCACGATCTCTAAGTGAGAATGGAAATAACTTCAATTTAACAATATCATTATACGTATCTTTCTTCTTTTGCATATCACACAAATCAAAAAAGTTGTTTAGATGAGTAGCGGCATCTTCACTAGGAAGGCCGACGAATTGATCTTTCATAAAAAGATTCAGCAAAGCAGTATTGATTTCACAAGACTCAACATCATTAAGAGGAGCAATCGAAGTACTAAGGAAATCATTAAGATTGGTATTGGAGAAATCACACAATCTGGTATTATATTGTGCCATGGCAACAAGTAATCCGACACACAAGTAAACAGAAAAAGGCAAGCGAAAAAGAGAAGAGGAGATTGGGAAAGAGAGGGCAAATAAAACGGCAAGGGTGAAGTGGGGGAGAGGAAAACGAGAGGCAAATGGCAAATAATGTAAATGCGAGGGAGACGAGTTTGTGATGGGTACTTGGTATGTCTTGACTTGAGCGAAGACCTCCCACGGCAACGCCGCCAGAAATCTTTCTTGCTACATCTTGAGCTTGCGTTGGTTTTCCTTGAAGAGGAAAGGGTGATGCAGCAATAGTAGCATAAGTATTTCCCTCAGTTTTTTAGAACCAAGGTATCAATCCAGTAGGAGGCTCCTCAAAAGTCCCACGCACCTACACAACCAAACAAAGAACTCGCAACCAACGCAATAAAGGGGTTGTCAATCCCTTCACGGACACTTGTGAAAGTGAGATCTGATAGAGATAGTATGATAAGATAAATATATTTTTGGTATTTTATAATATAGATGCAAAAAGTAAAGATGCAAATAAAAGTAGATTGAAAGTTTATATGATAAAAGATAGACCCGGGGGCCATAGGTTTCACTAGTGGCTTCTCTCAAGATAGCACAAGTATTACGGTGGGTGAACAAATTACTGTCGAGCAATTGATAGAAAAGCGAATAATTATGAGATTATCTAGGTATGATCATGTATATAGGCATCACGTCCGCGACAAGTAGACCAACTCCTGCCTGCATCTACTACTATTACTCCATACATCGACCGACTCCTGCCTGCATCTAGAGTATTAAGTTCGTAAAGAACAGAGTAACACACTAAGAAAGATGACACGATGTAGAGGGATAAACTCGAGCAATATGATATAAACCCCATCTTTTTATCCTCGATGGCAACAATACCATACGTGCCTTGCTGCCCCTGCTGTCACTTGGAAAGGACACCGCACGATTGAACCCAAAGCTAAGCACTTCTCCCATTGCAAGAAAGATCAATCTAGTAGGCCAAACCAAACTGATAATTTGAAGAGACTTGCAAAGATAACTCAATCATACATAAAAGAATTCAGAGGAGATTCAAATATTTCTCATAGATAAACTTGATCATAAACCCATAATTCATCGGATCTCGACAAACACACCGCAAAAAGAGTTTACATCGAATAGATCTCCACAAGAGAGGGGGAGAACATTGTATTGAGATCCAAAAAGAGAGAAGAAGCCATCTAGCTAATAACTATGGACCCGAAGGTCTGTGGTAAACTACTCACAACTCATCGGAGGGGCTATGGTGTTGATGTAGAAGCCCTCCATGGTCGATTCCCCCTCCGGCGGAGCACCGGCGAAGGCTCCAAGCTGAGATCTCGCAGATATAGAAGGTTACGGTGGTGGAAATTGTGTTTTGTTGGCTCCCTGGATGTTTTCGGGGTACGTAGGTATATATAGGAGGAAGAAGTACATCGGTGGCCGCCTGTGGGGCCCAGGAGATAGGGGGGCGGGCCCAGAGGGGGTGGACGCACCCTCCTGTCTCCTGGACGCCTCACAAGCTTCTTGACTTGCACTCCAAGTTCTCCGGATCACGTTCATTCCAAAAATCACGCTCCCAAAGGTTTCATTCCGTTTGGACTCCATTTGATATTCCTTTTCATCGAAATACTGAAATAGGCAAAAAAAACAGCAATACGGGCTAGGCCTCCGGTTAGTAGGTTAGTCCCAAAAATGATATAAATGTGTAAAATAAAGCCCATAAACATCCAAAAGGGGTAATATAATAGCATGGAACAATAAAAAATTATAGATACGTTGGAGACGTATCTAGCATCCCCAAGCTTAATTCCTGCTCGTCCTCGAGTAGGTAAATGATAAAAACAAAATTTTTGATGTGGAATGCTACCTAGCATAATTCTCAATGTAATTTTCTTTATTGTGGCATGAATGTTCAGATCCAAATGATTCAAGGTAAAAGCTTATAAAACATAAAAATAATAATGCTTCGAAGCATACTAACAAATAATCATGTCCTATCAAAATAGCATAGCCAAAGAAAGCTTACCCCTACAAAATCATATAGTTAGGCCATACTTCATTTTCATTACAACATCTTAATATGACCAAATGACTAAGCCTTGCCCAATTTAAGCTCAAGTGGACACTCCATGTGAGTGCATCTTGATGATTTTCATTTTTGGACCATTTTGGCAATTGCAAAGCAACTGCAGTAAAACTTGGTCCATTTACCCTCCCAACCTCCAGGTTCATAGTCCTTCCTATCCTAAACACCCCAGACAACTTGTTTGGCCCTTAGCAACGCACTGTTGATCACCAGTGCACGACTAAGTTTACTGCAGTAAACTTCAGCAGTTGATAATCTTTTAACTAGAGACGTTTTCACCAAGTTACCACCTTAGATCAAACCTACTTTGGAAGGACTATCAGCTAGACAATGTTTTAGGTGCTGTAGATCATTTAATGTGCCATGTCATATGGTGACCACGCAGCTGGCATGCCTGTTGGCGTGCTCTGTGTGCAGTGGCCGCGTCTAGAGCACTGTTTGTGCTGGACCACCTCCGCCTCTCGCCGGCTTCGCGCTCGTGATGATGTCCAGTAGGTAGCTCTCGTCGTCGCCGCTCCGATGGACCCCTCTCCTCCTCCGTCCGCTAGCTCTCCGACGCAAACCGCCGCGCGCCCATGAGTGATCTGCGGCCGACCAAGCTTTAATGGCGCTCAGCCTCTTCCTCTGCCCCTCCCTTGGTCGTCTCTTCCCCGTGAAGCTCTGCCCTGCTCCTCCCTCATCGTTTTCCCCGAGCCCATGCATGCACGAGCACACGCATCCGCGGCACCAGACACGTGTCGCCAGCGGTGCCAGCTCGGCCTCCCTCGCCCTGCCTATATATAGCCCTCCCCGAGCCTCTCCGAGCATTCCAGCGGCCTTGCCTCTCTCCTTGGACCTCGCCTAGCCTCTCCTCTAAGCTCCAAGAGCTCTCTGTCCCTCTCATGGCCGCCGTGCCCGATGCCGGCCCCTCTTAAATTCAGGCAGTGCAGCCTCTTTCTCTCCATCCCACCACCACCAGTAGAGCACCACCCCTCCGACGACCCTCCCCATGCCCTTTTCCCCTCGCCGGAGCCACTATGGCCTTGAGTCTCATCTCCTCCCGAAACCCCTCCGCCGGAGTCCAAACAGCCATCGCCTCGACCCGTCCCGGCGGCCGCGACCTGTCCCTCCGGATGCGGCTCTCCTCGATGAGCTCATCCATGGGCGGAGCCTTGCCGGAGGTGCCCTGTAGCCCCGGCAGCCGTCGCCGGAGCGCTCGGCCTCCTCTGCTCTGCAGGCATGCGGCGGGGAAGAAGAAGAAGGAGCCAGGAGGAAAGAGAGGGATAAGGTGGGACCCGCGCGTCAGTCACACCCCCGTTGACCAGCCCCAGACCTTCCACTGCCACGCTGGATAAGTGGAAGCGTAAACCCCGAATACGCTTTCCAGTTTTCTGTTTTGGCCCAGTGTGTAAAATAAATTTTTATAGATAGGTCCCTGGCAGTAAAACCCATATATCTTTTTATCCGTAACTCCAAATGAGGTGATTCCAACGCTCACTTCTTCGTTTCGTCGAGCCCTTTCCGTTGGTGTAACTTTCATTATGTTTTGGCTTACTGAAAATGACCATCTTGCCCCTTCCCTTAATCAGCCCCCTCCGAGAAAGAACGATTTCTGGCGAATCTTTCCGCTGCTTCACCGCATTTCTCCCCGGTGCCTTCTTCATCCCCAGGCAAGCCACAATACCCACTTGCATGATAGTCATGCAGTATCCATGGTTTTAAACTTGAATATTTAACAAATGTTTGCTTGCTGAAAAGATGGTTATCCTTGTTCCGGTGATGTTGAGATTTGCATGTTCACTTTTGTGCTATGTTGTCTTGTACTCTGTGATCATGTTATACCTGCTAGTATTTCCTTTCATATGTATATGCTTGTTAGTGGTACATATTAATGTTGGTGATGGTCATGCTAGTCAGTGTGCTTTGCTTAGTGGATATGATTTATTGTTGATGTGGTGGATAGTTATGTGATACCCTCATGATGATGTTGATATCATGTTCATGCATTTTATCATGGCTCAACATATTTGCATTCAAGTTAACCGGATTAAATTGAACTTGAACATCTGTTGGCTGAGTCATGGTGCCGCTGAATCGATGCTGACCAGTGCAACCACGCTTACCGGTATGGGACGGTCCTAACTAGGTCTATTGTTGTGCCTCTCGCCGGTGCCTCGAACGAGGGAAGGTTATGGGCGCGTGCTACCCTGATAAGGTAGGCGGAGCATAAACTTGTGTGCCCGTAGTTATTATAGCCGGCGGATCCCCATGTGGGATTGTTTATGTTTTGGGCCACGATGGTGGTTGTTGTGTCTGGAGGTAGGCACGAGGCCACCCATGACTTAGCTCAGTGAGGAGTGAGTCAGAGTGGCTGGGAGAGTGTCACGGCAATAGAGCGGTTTTGTCGAAACGCCGTTGGTCCACCTAAATGGGAGTGCGAGGCCATGGGTTTTGTAGTGTGGGTATAGTGTACTAATCTTTGCAGAGTGTATATTAATCTATCGATCGCCTTACCCGCGGATAAGGGCCCAGGTC
This sequence comes from Triticum dicoccoides, assembly GCF_002162155.2. NCBI lineage: Eukaryota > Viridiplantae > Streptophyta > Magnoliopsida > Poales > Poaceae > Triticum > Triticum dicoccoides. The sequence continues at coordinate 763,836,244 of NC_041393.1, read as the reverse complement.
GAGAGAAGGTTACACCATGAGTCCACAGTAATAAGAATAATGTGCTTAATAAAAGTGAGATGAGTTAGCCAAGTGTTGGTCGGGTTGTGATCGCCGTAAGGATCACGGGCCATGTAGTGGTCGGGTTGTGATCGCCGTAAGGATCATGGTCCAGTGTTGGTCATGGTTGTGATCGCCGTAAGGATCACGGTGGTATCGAGGATACCGAGTTGTTGTATATTCGTGATGTTGTACGAGAGTCGTGGGTAAAGATCAAGCTCCTTGTGGTTATTGAATGATCGCTACGATATTGTTTATGCCAAGCTTGATTTGATCCTGAGATGATCGTGTGATGTCCGAGGTTGGTAAGTGATGCATGTGTTGGTTACGAGGTAACCCGAGTAGAATAAGTGGTGCATAGGGTGTCATCATGTTGGATGCTAGTATTGTCGGATTAATATGTTTATGTTGTTCTAGCTGTATCATGTCTATGTTGGTGATGCCATGTTATTCTGATGATATTATGTTAGTTCATGTTTAACCTGTAATTGCCATGCTGTTGTCTGCCTTGAATGCTTCTGGTTATTTGTGAGCTTGCAAGTACATTCAATGTACTGACCTAGCGTGTCATGCCAGCTTGCTGGTCATGCCGGATTTGATTGCTTGCTTGTCGTGGTTTCCGTCCGCGCGAGCTAGGATAAGTGTTCCAGCCAGAGTCCCTACAGAGTGGAGTTCACCACCGTCATTGTTGTTCTGCTGCTAGGGTTATTCCGCTGCTTCGAGTTGTTCTGCTGCTTCGAGTTGTTCTGCTGCTTGCATTGAGCAACTGAGGATGGCGTAGTGTCGACATACAGATGTTATTCATTATAATATCGGTGACCTTGTATTCATATTCGTGTAATAATATAAGGCTGGTTTGTTCTATGCTAAGTAGTGCCGTATTCCAGAAGACTTTTCCTTGATCTCTGGGCTGGAATATGGGGCGTTCTGGTTTCTCTGAGCCGGGGTTCCACAACGCTTGGTATCAGAGCAGGTCTGGCTGTAGGACGCCCTAGACCGTGCGGACGTTAGAAAGCGGTAGTATAGACCCCAGTTGGTTTGTTGCACATGATTGCTGCATATGTTTGTTGCATAGCATGCATATAGGCTCATTAGCTTGTCGCTAACGGTTTATCTGGTGAGTGTAGCTGGCATCGGTTCGGATCCACTACAGCTCAACCTTTGCATTTCTCCAGTTCCTTTTTCCTTTGGTGTTTGGTGTCATTTCTATCCCAGCAGAGTGATGCCAAGTGATCCTGACACTGTTTGCAAAAATGGTGCTTAGGTATCGCGCCGATGTCTTTCCTTCTGTCCCGCCTATCATTTCAGTGATGGACATGCGTCTATCCCGGATCGTTCTTTTATTATGTCGTGTTGGCAACCCTTAATGATCTCAGTTATCAAGAAAGGGCAATGTCAGGAGCCTCACTTTTCCCTGCAATCCTATTTCTTTGACGAGTACAGATCTTTTTCCATCCGCTTGATAATGATGTGGTTGCGACCTTCGTGTCCCACTACATGGTTACCAAGTACGTCCTCGCCTCCGAGCTAGTCCAGGTTGCCATCTGGCTAAGCTAGCACTTGGTGTAGCACTGTTTACAACAATTCTTCCACACATTTATTCGTCCTCGTGCACATCGTCACAACATATTAGACCGCAATACCGGAGTTTCCGCGAGATTTGTGTGCTTAGGTGTGCATGAATATTATTGTGTGACTAGCAGTAATATGTGATGATTGCTTGATTAATTATCTTAGTAGTATGCTTGTGTGCTTTTGTTTTAGTCGTTTCTGTTGTTACTTTCTTTGGGTCTTCAGTGTTACAAATTTTTCCCCTATTAAAGTTGCTTGTCAATCGACACCAGACCCGAAGAGTCAGCAAGAAACGCATATATTTGGAAACTCAGCTAAACAGAATGGAATTATCAGCAGATTGCAGTGTAATTGGGAATATCTTGTCTGGATTCAAAAGAAATCCTGGGTTGACCGTCAGTATCAAGTTTGCAGTAGCGTACACTCATCACAACCCAATGATTAAATCAGCAAGAAGAAAAATTGTGTGCAAGGTTGACAGAATATTATCAAAGATATGGCTCAGATACAAGTTTAATTTTTCGTTGAGGATGATTTTGGAACTCGATGTACTTGGAAGCAAGCAAAAATATGGCATATACTCAGAAAGGAGGATAGTCCTGCAAAACCCCTTATCATGCAAGAAATCAATAGCAAAAATATTCAGATGGTTATATATGTGGAAATCGGTCTGCATATCACAATAAGAAGTTTCTGGTGTAAGCAACCCAATCTTCCCTCGCAAGATACCCGAGAAGCTTCCAAGCCAAGATTCATCTATCTTCCTCAGTATGATACGTGGATGATTTTCTGCGCAAGGTACTCTAGCATGTAACACCTCATATCACTTTGCGGCCTCACGCACGGTATTCCCACGGGTGTCGCCTTACCTTTGCCCGGGACCGTTTGCGCCTTTTGGCACACGTATATGATAGTGTCGCTAGCATCCATATGATAAGGAGCCCGGGCTAACATGGCTAGTCGTAAACCCAAAGTGGCACAAACTTACAGGGACAGGCATCCATGACCCAGCATCGAATGTGTTGGTCATCAGCGAGTGAATCTAGGCTGTAGCACTGGGCTAGCAGGACTCCGGTGAACCGGGCTGTAGCGGGCTAACAGGACTCTGGTATTCATCTGTGACATTTCCCCGAAGGGACAGACACAGGAACGAAGAAGGACACATGCCAGCCAGCCTAAGTGTTCCGGAGCAGTAGCAAGCTACCATGGCTCGGGGGAAATACTAGGAGACATTTCCCGGTAAGAGAGGCTACTAAAGATAAACAACTAGATAGTCAGATCCCACACATACCAAGCATTTCAATAGCATACACACAATATGCTCGATATGTGCAAATACAACATGGCATCACAACATGACTCTACGACTCAAGTATGTATTCATTAGGCTCCGAGGAGCGAGATATTACAAACATGGGTCTCACGACCCAACATTCAGAGCATACAAGTCAAAGCACAAGCGGAAGCTAACATGTCTGAGTACAGACATCTACAAATGAAAAAGGCTTAGAAGCCTGACTATCTACCAGATCCTGCCGAGGGCACAAGATCGTAGCTGAGGTAACAAGCTAAACGTCGAAGTCCACGTGGAACTACTAGCGAGACTGAAGTCTCTCTGCAAAAAACATAAAATAGGCAAACGTGAGTACAAATGTACCCAGCAAGACTTACATCAGAACTAACTACATATGCATCATTATCAACAAAGGGGATGGTGGGGTTTAACTGCAGCAAGCCAGCTTTGACTCGGTGGCTATCCTAAACTACGACTGCAAGTAACTCTTTTCAGGTGGCACACACGAGTCCACATATTCACCATATCAATACACCAATATGGATCCGCTCCGTCTCCCTACGAGAACGCCATCCATAGCACTCACGCTTATCTTGCGCATTTTAGAGTATCCACTTTCACTTGTCTATGAACTGTACAGGCAACCCAGAAGTCCTTTTCCGCGGACACGGCTATTCGAATAGGTGATGTTAACCCTGCAGGGGAGTACTTCTTCACACACGCTCTCACCACTTACCGCTGTTTACACGACATGTACTCGGCAACCTTCAAGCGGAAGCCCAACGAGGGTGTCGGCCACGACCTACCTAAACACTCAAGTCCCTAGTCCAGGTTTATCGCCTATTCGGGTTCCATCCATGAGGAGATCCGGCCGAAGTTTCGCTCACAGCCCAAAACGATGTGAGCAGGGTTCCCGAGACACCAAACGGGCGCCCGGTACACCGTGCCACGTGCCTACCGCATCACATCCCACCCCTACGGTCAGCGCTGCGCACGGCCTCCAGCATACTACAAACACCATAAACTAGTTGCAACTCCTGGACAGAGGACAAGGGTGATTACGAAGCCGAGAGGGTCCATTGGTTTCAGGCCCAATGCGTGGTAGTAGCTGAATCATGGATCACAAACACAGAACTCAGTTCCTGAGGACGGCTGCAATGAGACAACCCACCATGTACTCCTACATGGCCTCTCACCGCTACCTTTACCAAATCGTGTTCACACACTTAGCTCACACAGTAGGACATGTTCAAACACCTCTGATTCACCCCCGATGAATCAGACCTGACTCAACTCTAAGCAATAGTAGGCATGACAAACAAGCATGTATGAGTAGGCACATCAGGGCTCAAACAACTCCTACTCATGCTAGTGGGTTTCATCTATTTACTGTGGCAATGACAGGTCATGCAGAGGATAAAGGGGTTCAGCTACCGCAGCAAGTAACAGATGAATCGTTGTTGTCCTAATGCAGTAAAAGAGAGCAAGAGCGAGAGAGTAGGATTGTATCAGAATGAACAAGGGGGTTTTGCTTGCCTGGCACTTCCGAAGATAATATATCTCTTCATCAGAGTCATCGATCTCATCGTCGAAACCACGTCTATCGAGAGGGGACAAATACCGACAACAGAGAAGAAACACAATCAATGCAATGCACAATATGATGCATGATCATGACATAGTAAAATGAGTGTGTTGGGCTAATGCAACTACAACCAGATGGGTTTGAGCTATTTTGAACCAAAGATTCAAAGTTCAAACACATTTGTGATCTTAAATAGTGCTTTATCATGTTTTGCACTAAACATCAAGTTAACTTGTTCAAACATGCATGAAACTGGTACAGATGGATAGATTGGATTTTTCTGATCATTTTTCATATATAATTTATCTCATTTGGAGTTACGGTTGAATTTATATGAATTTTAGAAGTTTGCATTATTTTCTGGAATTTACTGTAAAAGAATAAATCCAGAAAAGAGTTATTGCGTCAGCATGACATAGGTGTGACGTCAGCAGGTCAACTGGGTCGGCCAGGTCAAACCTGACATGTGGGACCCATACGTCAGTGCCTCTGGCTTGTTTGGGTGCATGACAAGTGGGACCGGTCAGCGCTGACTTGGTCAAAGTCAGAGCTGACACGTGGGGTCCGTGACGTTAGCACTAATCTAAACAGAAATTAAACTAACCTAAATAGGCACCGGGGCCCACATGGCAGTGGCTCTGGGGGTGTTTAGTGTGGTCATTAGTGCTAACTAAAACAGCGCCACGTCAGCTGCCGGCGTTTAACCGCCGGCGACCACAGATCGCGGCGGCGTCCGCGTCGGGTTTGCGCTACAGGGCACCGTTTTACTCGTGATTTGCGGCTACGGCTAGCTGGCAATGCGGCGCATCTAATGGAGCGAACGAGAGGAGCTGGGGTGGCCTGAGTCGACGGCGGCGAGCTCCAAGGCGGCGGCCGGAGTTCGGGCACCTGCGGGTTTGGCGTTGTGGTGCTCGGGAGGGGAAGCTGGTGGGTTCTACGTGCTCCTGGTGAGGTTTGGAGCACGGTGGTGTGCCCGGCTTTGAGCCACGGTGGCTCTGGCCACGACGGTGACGAGGCACGGCGGCGGCGAGCTCTTGGGTCCGGCGGAAGCAACAGCTAGAGCGGCCAAACGGCATGGGAAGAAGAGGGGAACAGGTCAGCGGCTCACCGCGAGTCCAACGAGCGCGAGGGCGAGGCCGGGGATGCTCTGTGGGCAGCGAATCAAGCGACGGCGGTCGTCGGTGCAGAGGAAGAAGATGGCGTCGATGACGGCGCTCTAGGGCGTCCGGCGTCTTGTGGCTCCGTGGTAGGGACGGGGACGTCACGGCGGAGCTCGGGGGCGCGTCGGAGAGGCGAGGGGGAGGTGGTGGCCGCGGTGGTGCTCGGCGGCGTGCTGCGGTGCGCTCGGGAGAGAGGAGCGGAGGTGGGGGGGAGAACTCAGGGAGAGTGAGAGGGGTCGAGCGGTTCGGGGCAACGCCGGGCGTTCACCCACGCGTCCAGGGGCTCGGCGGCAAGCAGGAGGAGGCGTGGCGAGCTCGGGCACGTCGCGGTGTCCCTCCTCTGCCTACTGGAAAAGGTAGGTGATGACTGGCACCAAGCCAGGTGGGCTGGGCCAGCGCAGGTGAGGCCCAGGTGGGCTTGGTGGGCGCCAGGTAAGTGCCCAGGTGAGTCTCTCTCTCTCTCTCTCTCTCTCTCTCTCTCTCTCTCTCTCTTTTATTTTAGTTTTTCTATTTCTGTTATTTTGTTTTGGTTTAGTAATAAAGCTAAACCATTTCATAAAATCCTGGAAATAATTATGGGTGCTTTCTGAATTATTTCAGTGACCCTCAACAATTTCCAACATTTTTGGAGCATCTAAAATATTTATAGCATTTAAATAGCCCCAATTCAAATATGTTTGAATTAATTCAAAGTCCAAATATGTCCTGCAAAAATGTGAACCATTTTTGGTAGATGCTTCCACCTTGATCCAGAAATGATGAACATTTTTAAAGGGCATTTTGGAATCATTGAAAAATATTTTGGTTGAACCTATTTGAATTCCTCTTTGATGCTAGGGTTTGAACAATCCCCATTTCAGGTTTAAACGAAATTTAAACATGATGCAACACTCTAATGCATGCACTAGGCATTGTCAGAACTAGGGATGTGACAGTACTCTGCCTTCTTTAGTAAGCAACCGCAAAAGGTTCCGGCATAAGGTACCGAGTCTTTCCCCAGCAAAGTCTTTAAGGGGGTAAGCTTCTGAAGCACGATACCCAGTCTTCTTCAGCAAGCTGTCCGACGAAAGTTTCGAGCACAAGCCAGAAACCATTCCTCAGTAAGACATTGGTACAAGGTAGTACGCTGTGAATTGACAGCATATGGCAGTGAATCCCAAGAATCAGATCCGCAACATTTTGGTGAGAATCAAGAATCAGTCAGAATACACGTCTGTCTTGGAACCAGGTCCTCATATATATGCAATGAGCATACCATCAAGATCTTACAAGTCACTCGGATAAGGATCTGATAACCATGAGAGGATGATTAAGAGAAGAAAGCCAGTATACACCTCAGTGTGACAAAGGATTATGAGGACTGACGACATCAGTGAGCTCAATACAAGTACCCGTGAACCTGGAAAATGATCTTGATGAGCCCTTGTCCCCTTTTCCCCAATGACGGCACCACGCCTGTGATCTGAGCTGTTTCTAGCTATCCGGGGTGGATGCCGATTTTTGTTTCTCTCTTCAACAACTGTCACGAGTCTGAGCTGCTTTTCGGCCGTCTCATATAGCTGTTGAGTTTCTTTTTGTGACAGTAGCCCTATAGCTGCTTTTTGTCTATTTTAGGGAGCTGCCACCTTCTTCTTATCGACCCGGTCTCATGCTCTGAAGCGTGGTTGAGTTATTTCACTAATGTCCCAGATCTGAGTGGTAAAAACCATTCTGGTGGCTACTGATTTATTTGCCGATTTCTTGCAAAGGTTCCGATGATCATTTTCCTGCGACCAGAACTTGAGAGGTGTTGAACCTGCCATTTAAGGGCTTACCTTATCAGAAAAATGAGGATAAACTAAAATGCAAAAAAAATAAAAAAAATTGCATCGACAGTACCTATGGTCATACGAAGAGGCAATATGGCCGAGCTCTTTCATCCAAGGATCCAGACCAAGAAAGCAATAATGAAGGAGCAAGACCCATGATGCAGGAATGAAAATTGTTGTACGACCCCCATGGTGCAGATCCCCCGGACAGCCCAAGTCAGTATGATCCACATGGATATGCCTACAACATGAGTAATCGGCATGAGGAATAACAGTCTGGAAGCCTGAGTCCTCACTTATATGAATCATCATGGATAGCCTGTCGTGAACAAATTTTTTCCTTCAGAACCGCCGTCAGTCAAGTCTGCAGATATTATCATACAGGCCAAACCCTTTATGCTGGCCGCGACAGGAGACAATCAAATATTTGGTACGGATCCGATACTCACGACAGCGAAACCAGTTAAGATGATTCAGAAACTTCTGCGATGAGTCAGAATCTGTCAGGAAACGGTTATGTTTTAACTCACTGTTTGGAACCCAAAGGGCCTTCATTTAGTGGAGAAACCCAATTCAATGAGTCAGAGCTTGAGTTTTCATCAGAAAAATCTGATCATCATTACATGAAAGGTTGTCAGTGCCGGGCGATACACCAAGCGGAAATCACTTTTGGATTTGTGAGACGGACATATATTTCAGTCGTGATAATTAAATCACACTCAGCTAGTCAGCAGATCTAAAATAAATAAATTGGAGCCTATATAAGCATGAGCAAGCCAGGCAAGATCTGTCGGAAGGTGGATACAGTAAATAAAACTACCCCGGGCCAGTCAGATAAAAATTTAGTGGGAACAACCATAAAGGAAAAAGGATACCCGAGTTGGAAATGGTTTACTTAAGTCAGAATATTCATACTTGTTCCCTGAGCAACCAAATCTCGAGGACGAGATTTCTTTAAGGGGGTAAGGTTTGTGACAGCCTGATTTTTGGCCCTTTCTTTTTCTTTTGTTTTTCCGAGGTTTTTGCATGAGTTTTCTTTTTCCGTGGCTTTGTGGTCTGGAAACTGAAGAAGATGCCCTCTTCTTTGTTTCCAGAGTGGTTGTCATTCCCAAACCCTTCCCTAGACTGTCATTTCCATCCTAGCCCAAATCCCAATATTCTTTTTATTGGGAATATTCCTTTTCTATTAAAGGAATAACTCAAATTGCCCAAGGTTGTGAAGCAACTTATATTTCCATCACTCCAAAAATTCCGAAATAATTCTCATAAATTTTTTGGGTCATATCTTGATCAAATATGTCAAAACGTTTCATTGCAATGTTCAAAAATAATTCCCCAATATTCCTTCTTCTATTCTGCCCTGAATGGCACTTTGTGAAGGAAGTGTCATTTATATTCCTCCTATTGACTCCCAACCTTTTTGGGCATGTTTATATGTCCAAATAATTGCCCCATGCACAAGTTCAACATTATTTGCCTAGCCAATCTTCCTCAGTGAATTTTCAAAGTTTCTGTCTGACAGAAGGCTTTGTGAAGGAAGTCTTAGCTAGGAGTACCCAAATGAGTTGAACTTTTGCACACTCCTTAATGTGCTCATATTAAGACCCTCCACCCATTTACAGCTCTATCCAATCATCTATGCGAGCACAGGAGCAAATCTTTGTTTCTGGCAATATTTTCAGGTTGTGAGGCAAGTATATTTTATATTGCTTCAAAAATCCTCATAAATTACCAGATGACTTATACCCATAAAACATCCCTCCACCCATTTTGGCATCATTTCATTGAGCCATTTGACCAACATAATTATTTCAAGTTTCTGGTCAGCAGAGGTGTTTGTGAAGCAAGTGCTATTTTGGTTTGTCCATTTGGCATGAGCTTATTACAACATCTTAATATGAGCAAATGACTAAGCCTTGCCCAATTTAAGCTCAAGTGGACACTCCATGTGAGTGCATCTTGATGATTTTCATTTCTGGACCATTTTGGCAATTGCAAAGCAACTGCAGTAAAACTTGGTCCATTTACCCTCCCAACCTCCAGGTTCATAGTCCTTCCTATCCTAAACACCCCAGACAACTTGTTTGGCCCTTAGCAACGCTCTGTTGATCACCAGTACACGGCTAAGTTTACTGCAGTAAACTTCAGCAGTTGATAATCTTTTAACCAGAGACATTTTCACCAAGTTACCACCTCAGATCAAACCTACTTTGGAAGGACTATCAGCTAGACAACGTTTTAGGTGCTGTAGATCATTTAATGTGCCATCTCACGTGGTGACCACGCAGCTGGCATGCCTGTTGGCGCGCTCTGTGTGCAGTGGCCGCGTCTAGAGCACTGTTTGTGCTGGACCCCCTCCTCTCGTCGGCTTCGCGCTCGTCATGATGTCCAGTAGGTAGCTCTCGTCGTCGCCGCTCCGATGGACCCCTCTCCCGCTCCGTCCGCTCGCTCACCGACGCAAACCGCCGCGTGCCCACGAGAGATCTGTGTCCGACTGAGCTTTAATGGCACTCGGCCTCTCCTCTGCCCCGCCCTTGGCCGTCTCTTCCCCGTGAAGCTCTGCCCTGCTCCTCCCTCGTCGTTTGCCCTGAGCCCATGCACGAGCACACGCGTCCGCGGCATCGGACATGCGTCGCCGGTGGTGCCAGCTCGGCCTCCCTCTCCTCACCTATATATAGCCCTCCTCGAGCCTCTATGAGCACTCCAGCGGCCTTGCCTCTCTCCCTGGACCGCGCCTAGCCTCTCCTCTAAGCTCCAAGAGCTCTCTGTCCCTCTCATGGCCGCCATGCCCGACGCCGGCCCCCTCTTAAATTCGGGCAGTGCAGCCTCTTTCTCTCCATCCCACCACCACCAGTAGAGCACCACCCCTCCGGCGACCCTCCCCATGCCCTTTTCCCCTCGCCGGAGCCACTATGGCCTTGAGTCTCATCTCCTCCCGAAGCCCCTCCGCCGGAGTCCAAACCGCCGTCGCCTCGACCCGTCCCGGCGGCCGCGACCTGTCCCTCTGGATGCGGTTCTCCTCGACGAGCTCATCCATGGGCGGAGCCTCGCCGGAGGTGCCCTGTAGCCCCGGCGGCCGTCACCGGAGCGCTCGGCCTCCGCTGATCTGCGGGCGCGCGTCGGGGAAGAAGAAGAAGGAGCCAGGAGGAGAGAGAAGGATACGGTGGAACCCGCGCGTCAGTCGCACACCCGTTGACCAGCCCCGGACCCGCCACTGCCACGCTGGATAAGTGGAAGCGTAAACCTCGAATACGCTTTCCAGTTTTCTGTTTTGGCCCAGTCTGTAAAATAAATTTTTACAGATAGGTCCCTGGCAGTAAAACCCTTATATCTTTTTATCCGTAACTCCAAATGAGGTGATTCCAACGCTCACTTCTTCGTTTCGTCAAGCCCTTTCCGTTGGTTTTAACTTTCATTATGTTTTGGCTTACAGGAAATGACAATTTTTCACCTGCCCTTAATCAGCCCCCTTTGAGAGAGAATGATTTCCGGTGAATCTTTCCGCGGCTTCACCGCACTTCTCCCCGGTTCCTTCTTCATCCCCAAGCAAGCCACAATACCCGCTTGCATGATAGTCATGCAATACCCATGGTTTTAAACTTGAATATTTAACAAATGTTTGCTTGCTGAAAAGATGGTTATCGTTGTTCCGGTGATGTTCAGTTTTGCATGTTCACTTTTGTGCTATGTTGTCTTGTACTCTGTGATCATGTTATACCTGCTAGTATTTAATTTCATATGTTTATGCTTGTTAGTGGTACATGTTGATGTTGGTGATGGTCATGCTAGTCAGTATGCTTTGCTCAGTGGATATGATTTATTGTTGATGTGGTGGATAGTTATGTGATACCCTCATGATGATGTTGATATCATGTTCATGCATTTTATCATGGCTCAGCATATTTGCATTCAAGTTAACTGGATTAAATTGAACTTGAACATCTGTTGGCTGAGTCATGGTGCCGTTCAATCGATGCTGACTAGTGCCACCACGCTTACCGGTATGGGATGGTCCTAACTGGGTCTATTTTTGTGCCTCTCGCCGGTGCCTCCAACGAGGGAAGTTTATGGGCGCGTGATACCCTGATCAGGTAGGCGGAGCATAACCTTGTGTGCCCATAGTTATTATAGTCGGCGGATCCCCATGTGGGATCGTTTATGTTTTGGGCCACGACGGTGGTTGTTGTGTCTAGAGGTAGGCACGGGGCCACCCATGACTTAGCTCAGTGAGGAGTGAGTCGGAGTGGCCGGGAGAGTGTAATGGCAATAGAGCAGTTTTTTCGGAACGCCGTTGGTCCACCCGAATGGGAGTGCGAGGCCATGGGTTTCGTAGTGTGGGTACAGTGTACTAATCTCTGCAGAGTGTATATTAATCTATCGATAGCCGCGCCCGCGGATAAGGGCCCAGGTCGAGAGAAGGTCACACCATGAGTCAACAGTAATAAGAATAATGTGTTTAATAACAGCGAGATGAGTTTGCCAAGTGTTGGTCGGGTTGTGATCGCCGTAAGGATCACGGGCCATGTAGTGGTCGGGTTGTGATCGCCGTAAGGATCACGGGCCAGTGTTGGTCGTGGTTGTGATCGCCGTAAGGACCACGGTGGTATCGAGGATACCGAGTTGTTGTATATTCGTGATGTTGTACGAGAGTTGTGGGTAAAGATCAAGCTCCTTGTGGTTATTGAATGATCGCTACGGTATTGTTTATGCCAAGCCTGATTTGATCCTGAGATGATCGTGTGATGTCCGAGGTTGGTACGTGATGCATGTGCTGGTTACGAGGTAACCCGAGGAGAATAAGTGGTGCATAGGGTGTCATCATGTTGCAAGCTAGTATTGTCGAATTAATATGTTTATGTTGTTCTAGATGTATCATGTCTATGTTGGTGATGCCATGTTATTCTGACGATATCATGTTAGTTCATGTTTAACCTGTAATTGCCATGCTATTGTCTGCCTTGAATGCTTCTGGTTATTTGTGAGCTTGCAAGTACATTCAATGTACTGGCCTGGCGTGTCATGCCAGCTTGCAGGTCATGCCGGATTTGATTGCTTGCTTGTCGTGGTTTCTGTTCGTGTGAACTAGGATAAGCGTTCCAGCCAGAATCCCTGCGGAGTGGAGTTCACCACCGTCGTCGTTGTTCCGCTGCTTCGAGTTGTTCTGCTGCTTGCATAGAGCAATTGAGGATGGCGTAGTGTCGCCATACCGATGTTATTCATTGTAATATCGGAGACCTTGTATTCATATTCGTGTAATAATAGAAGGCTGGTTTGTTCTATGCTAAGCAGTGCCGTATTCCAGAAGACTTCTCCTTGATCTCTGGGCTGGAATACGGGGCGTTCCGGTTTCTCTGAGGGTGCCACAGCACTAGAGCTATAAATATATGAAAGCTCAACAAAAGAAACTAAGTGGGTGTGCATCCAACTAGCTTGCTCACGAAGACCTAGCTAGGGCATTTTGAGGAAGCCCATCATTGGAATATACAAGCCAAGTTCTATAATGAAAAATTACCACTTAGTATATGAAAGTGACAACATAGGATACTCTCTATCATGAAGATAATGGTGCTACTTTGAAGCACAAGTGTGGAAAAAGAGATAGTAGCATTGTCCCTTCTCTCTTTTTCTCTCATTTTCTTTTTATTCCTTTTATTCCTTTTCTTTTTTTCCTTTTTTTCTTTGGCCTATCTTTTTTTTTCTTTTTGGCCTTTCTCTTTTTTTTCTTCCTTTTTTTGTAAAGTCCGAAGTCTCATCCCGACTTGTGGGGGAATCATAGTCTTCATCATCCTTTCCTCACTGAGACAATGCTCTAATAATGAAGATCATCACACTTTTATTGATTTACAACTCAAGAATTACAACTCAAAGCTAGAACAAGATATGACTCTATATGAATGCCTCCGGTGGTGTACCGAGATATGCAATGAATCAAGAGTGACATGTATGAAAATTATGAAGGTGGCCTTGCCACAAATACGATGTCAACTACATGATCATGCAAAGAGCAATACGACAATGATGGAACGTGTCATAATAAACGGAATGGTGGAAAGTTGCATCACAATATATCTCGGAATGGCTATGGAAATGCCATAATAGGTAGGTATGGTGGCTGTTTTGAGGAAGGTAAATAATGGGTGCATGATACTGGCGAAAGTTGTGCGGTATAATAGAGGCTAGCAAAGTGGAAGGATGAGTGTGCATATATCCATGGAATCACATTAGTCATAAAGAACTCATATACTTATTGCAAAAGTCTACTTGTCCTCGAAGCAAAGTACTACTACGCATGCTCCTAGGGGAAGGGTTGGTAGGAGTTAACCATTGCGCGATCCCGACCTCCAGTCATAAGGAAGACAATCAAAAGAGCACCTCATGCAACAAATTTTGTCACACAACTTTTACCATACGTGCATGCTACGGTACTTTCCAACTTCAACTCAAGTATTTCTCAATTTCATAATTACCCACTAGCATGACTCTAACATTACTACCTTTATATCTCAAAACAATTATCAAGCATCAAATTGATCATAGAATTTTATGCACTTTCTATGATAGTTTTTACTATACCCAACTTGGATGCTCATCATTCTAGGACCAAATTTGTAACCAAAGCAAATACCATGCTGTTCTTAAAGACTCTCAAAATAATATAAGTGAAGCACGAAAGAGGGGATGCCTTCCCGGAGCATCCCCAAGCTTAGGCTTTTGGCTATTCTTGAATATCTTGGGGTGCTATGGGCATCCCCAAGCTTAGGCTCTTGCCACTCCTTATTCCATAATCCATCAAAGCTTTACCCAAAACTTGAAAACTTCACAACACAAAACTCAACAGGAAATCTTATAAGCTCCGTTAGTGAAAGAAAACAAAACCACCACATAAGGTACTATAGTTAACTCATTCTTTATTTATTTTGGTGTTAAACCTACTGTATTCCAACTTCTCTATGGTTTATAAACTATTTTACTAGCCATAGATGCATCAAAATAAGCAAACAACACACGAAAAACAGAATATGTCAAAAATAGAACAGTCTGTACCAATCTGTAACTAACGCAAACTTCTGGAACTCTAAAAATCCTATGAAAATAGGAAGTCCTGGAAAATTTGTCTATTGATCATCAGAAAAAAGAATCAACGCAAAAGGCGTTTCTGTGACTTAAAAAAACTAAATTCGTGCGCGCGAAGTTCTGTTTTTCAGCAGAATCAAAGCAACTATCATCATAGGTTATCCTATAGGTTCTACTTGGCACAAACACTAATTAAAAGATAAAAACACATCTAAACAGCAGGTAGATGCAAAATTTATTACTAAAGAGGAACAAAAACAAAAAACACAAATAAAATTGGGTTGCCTCCCAACTAGCGCTATCGTTTAACACCCCTAGCTAGGCATAAAAGCGAACATAGATCTAAGTAGTGCCATCTTTGGCACTAAATTCATAAGTAGCTCACATGATAGATTCATAAGGTAATTTGACTTTCTTTCTTGGAAAGTGCTCCATGCCTTTCCTTAATGGAAATTGGAATCTAATATTCCCTTCCTTCATATCAATAATCGCACCAATCATTCTAATGAAAGGTCTACCAAGAATAATAGGGCAAGAAAGATTGCAATCTATATCAAGAACGATAAAATCTACGGGCACCAAATTTCTATTTGCAACAATGGGAACATCATTGATCCTTCCCATTGGCTTTTTAATGGTGGAATCCGCAAGGTGCAAATTTAAAGAGCAATCATCAAGATCATGGAAACCTAGAATATCACATAAAGTTTTCGGAATCGTGGAAATACTAGCACCCAAATCACACAAAGCAAAACACTCATGATCTTTAATTCTAATCTTTATAGTAGGTTCCCACTCATCATTAAGTTTTCTAGGTATAGAAACTTCCAAATTAAGTTTTTCATCATAAGATTGCATCAAGGCATCAACGATATGTTTGGTAAAAGCTTTATTTTGACTATAAGCATGAGGAGAATTAACAACGGATTGCAACAAGGAAATACAACCTTCTAAAGAACAATTATCATAATCAAATTCCTTGAAATCCGAGATAGTGGGTTCAATACTATTTAAAGTCATGACCTCTCCAATCCCACTTTTACCAAATTTAGGATCAAGATCTAAAAACTCTGAATTCTTGGGACGCCTTCTAACTAAAGTTGACTCATCTCCAGTCCCATTATTATCAAGATTCATATTGAAAAACAAAGATCTAATAGGAGGCACATCAATAACTTTAAGATCTTCATCATTATTTCCATTGAAACTAGAAGAACACGCCTTTACAAAGCAATATTTCTTAGCACGCAATCTAGCGGTTCTTTCCTTCACTCATCAATGGAAATTCTCATTGCTTTGAGAGACTCATTGATATCATGCTTAGGAGGAGAATATCTAAGTTTAAGAGAATCAACATCAAGCAAAAGTCTATCAACGTTCCTAGCCAAATCATCAACTTTGAGCAATTTTTCTTCAAGCAAAGCATTAAAATTCTTTTCAGAAATCATAAATTCTTTCACACTATTCTCAAAATCAGAGGGCATCTTATTAAAATTACCATAAGGATTATTGTAGGAATTTCCATAATTATTAGAGGAATCACTAGGGAACGGTCTAGAATTAAAGTTTCCTCTATAAGCATTGTTTCCAAAACTATTCCTACCAACAAAATTCACATCCATAGATTCATTATTATTCTCAATCAAAGTAGACAAAGGCATATCATTGGGATCAAGAGGAGTATTTCTAGTAGCAAACAACTTCGTAAGTTCATCCATCTTTCCACTAAAAACATTGATTTTCTTCTATAGCATGCACTTTTTTACTAGAAGATCTTTCGGTGTGCCATTGAGGATAATTAGCCATAATATTATCAAGAAGTTTTGTAGCATCTCCTAACGTGATTTCCATAAACGTGCCTCCCGCTGCCGAATCTAAAAGATTTCTAGAAGCAAAGTTCAAATCGGCATAAAATTTTTGTATGATCATCCATAAATTCAAACCATGAGTAGGGCAATTGTGAATCATCAATTTCATTCTTTCCCAAGATTGGGCAACATGCTCATGATCAAGTTGTTTAAAATTCATAATATCGTTCCTAAGAGCGATGATCTTAGCGGGAGGAAAATACTTAGAGATAAAAGCATCTTTGCACTTGTTCCAAGAATCAATACTATTTTTAGGCAAAGACGAAAACCAAACTTTAGCACGATCTCTAAGTGAGAACGGAAATAACTTCAATTTAACAATATCATTATCGTATCTTTCTTCTTTTGCATATCACACAAATCAACAAAGTTGTTTAGATGAGTAGCGGCATCTTCACTAGGAAGGCCGGCGAATTGATCTTTCATAACAAGATTCAGCAAAGCAGTATTGATTTCACAAGACTCAATATCATTAAGAGGAGCAATCGGAGTACTAAGGAAATCATTATTATTGGTATTGGAGAAATCACACAATTTGGTATTATCTTGCGCCATGGCAACAAGTAATCCAACACACAAGCAGACAGAAAAAGGCAAGCGAAAAAGAGAAGAGGAGATTGGGAAAGAGAGGGCAAATAAAACGACAAGGGTGAAGTGGGGGAGAGTAAAACGAGAGGCAAATGGCAAATAATGTAAATGCGAGGGAGATGAGTTTGTGATGGGTACTTGGTATGTCTTGACTTGAGCGAAGACCTCCCCGGCAACGGCGCCAGAAATCCTTCTTGCTACATCTTGAGCTTGCGTTGGTTTTCCTTGAAGAGGAAAGGGTGATGCAGCAATAGTAGCGTAAGTATTTCCCTCAGTTTTTTAGAACCAAGGTATCAATCCAGTAGGAGGCTCCTCAAAAGTCCCACGCACCTACACAAACAAACAAAGAACTCGCAACCAACGCAATAAAGGGGTTGTCAATCCCTTCACGGACACTTGCGAAAGTGAGATCTGATAGAGATAGTATGATAAGATAAATATATTTTTGGTATTTTAAAATATAGATGCAAAAAGTAAAGATGCAAATAAAAGTATATCGAAAGTTTATATGATAAAAGATAGATCCGGGGGCCATAGGTTTCACTAGTGGCTTCTCTCAAGATAGCACAAGTATTACGGTGGGTGAACAAATTACTGTCGAGCAATTGATAGAAAAGCGAATAATTATGAGATTATCTAGGCATGATCATGTATATAGGCATCACGTCCGCGACAAGTAGACCGACTCCTGCCTGCATCTACTACTATTACTCCACACATCGACCGACTCCTGCCTGCATCTAGAGTATTAAGTTCATAAAGAACAGAGTAACGCATTAAGAAAGATGACATGATGTAGAGGGATAAACTCAAGCAATATGATATAAACCTTGTTGGAAATATGCCCTAGAGGCAATAATAAAGGTATTATTATATTTCCTTGTTCATGATAATTGTCTTTTATTCATGCTATAACTGTATTATCCGGAAATCGTAATACACGTGTGAATACATAGACCACAATATGACCCTAGTGAGCCTCTAGTTGACTAGCTCGTTGTGATCAACAGATAGTCATGGTTTCCTGGCTATGGACATTGGATGTCGTTGATAACGGGATCACATCATTAGGAGAATGATGTGATGGACAAGACCCAATCCTAAGCCTAGCACAAAGATCGTGTAGTTCGTTTGCTAGAGGTTTGCCAATGTCAAGTATCTCTTCCTTTGACCATGAGAGCGTGTAACTCCTGGATACCGTACGAGTGCTTTGGGTGTATCAAACGTCACAACGTAACTGGGTGACTATAAAGGTGCACTACAGGTATCTCCGAAAGTATCTATTGTTTTATGCGGATCGAGACTGGGATTTGTCACTCCGTGTAAACGGAGAGGTATCTCTGGGACCACTCGGTAGGACATCATCATATGCGCAATGTGACCAAGGAGTTGATCACGGGATGATGTGTTACGGAACGAGTAAAGTGACTTGCCGATAACGAGATTGAACAAGGTATCGGATACCGACGATCGAATCTCGGGCAAGTAACATACCGCTAGACAAAGGGAATTGTATACGGGATCGACTGAGTCCTTGACATCGTGGTTCATCCGATGAGATCATCGTGGAACATGTGGGAGCCAACATGGGTATCCAGATCCCGCTGTTGGTTATTGACCAGAGAACGTCTCGGTCATGTCTACATGTCTCCCGAACCCGTAGGGTCTACACACTTAAGGTTCGATGACGCTAGGGTTATAAAGGAAGTTTGTATGTGGTTACCGAATGTTGTTCGGAGTCCCGGATGAGATCCCGGACATCACGAGGAGTTCCGGAATGGTCCGGAGGTAAAGATTTATATATGGGAAGTCCTATTTTGGCCACCGGAAAATGTTCAGGTTTTTTCGGTATTGTACCGGGAAGGTTCTAGAAGGTTCCAGAGTGGGGCCCACCTGCATGGGGGGACCCACATGAACGTGGGTAGTGGGGGCAAGGCCCCACACCCCTGGTCAAGGCGCAACAAGATCCCCCCTTAGAAGGAATAAGATCATATCCCGAAGGGATAAGATCAAGATCCCTAAAAAGGGGGGATAACAATCGGTGGGGAAGGAAATGATGGGATTTCTTTCCTCCCACCTTGGCCAACGCCCCAATGGACTTGGAGGGCAAGAAACCAGCCCCTCCACCCCTATATATAGTGGGGAGGCGCATGGGAGCTTTAGACGAAGTTCTGGCGCAGCCCTCCCCCTCTCACAAGTACTCCTCCTCTCCCGCGGTGCTTGGCGAAGCCCTACAGGATTGCCACGCTCCTCCACCACCACCACGCCGTTGTGCTGCTGCTGGATGGAGTCTTCCTCAACCTCTCCCTCTCTCCTTGCTGGATCAAGGCTTGGGAGACGTCACCGGGCTGTATGTGTGTTGAACGCGGAGGTGCCGTGCGTTCGGCACTTGATCATCGGTGATTTGAATCACGACGAGTACGACTCCATCAACCCCGTTCACTTGAACGCTTCCGCTTAGCGATCTACAAGGGTATGTAGATGCACTCTCCTTCTACTCGTAGCTGGTTTCTCCATAGATAGATCTTGGTGACACGTAGGAAAATTTTGAATTTCTGCTACGTTACCCAACAGTGGCATCATGAGCTAGGTCTATTGCGTAGATTCTTTGCACGAGTAGAACACAAAGTAGTTGTGGGCGTTGATGTTGTTCAATATGCTTACCGTTACTAGTCCAATCTTGTTTCGACGGTATTGTGGGATGAAGCGGCCCGGACCGACCTTACACGTACTCTTACGTGAGACAGGTTCCACCGATTGACATGCACTTGGTGCATAAGGTGGCTAGCGGGTGCCAGTCTCTCCCACTTTAGTCGGAACGGATTCGATGAAAAGGGTCCTTATGAAGGGTAAATAGCAATTGGCATATCACGTTGTGGTCTTGCGTAGGTAAGAAACGTTCTTGCTAGAAACCCATAGCAGCCACGTAAAACATGCAACAACAATTAGAGGACGTCTAACTTGTTTTTGCAGGGTATGCTATGTGATGTGATATGGCCAAGAAGAATGTGATGAATGATATGTGATGTATGAGATTAATCATGTTCTTGTAATAGGATTCACGACTTGCATGTCGATGAGTATGACAACCGGCAGGAGCCATAGGAGTTGTCTTTATTTTTTGTATGACCTGCGTGTCATTGAAGAACGCCATGTAAACTACTTTACTTTATTGCTAAGCGCGTTAGTCATAGAAGTAGAAGTAGTCGTTGGCGTGACAACTTCATGAAGACACGATGATGGAGATCATGATGATGGAGATCATGGTGTCATGCCGGTGACAAGATGATCATGGAGCCCCGAAGATGAAGATCAAAGGAGCTATATGATATTGGCCATATCATGTCACTACTCTATTTGATTGCATGTGATGTTTATCATGTTTATGCATCTTGTTTACTTAGGACGACGGTAGTAAATAAGATGATCCCTTACAAAATTTCAAGAAGTGTTCTCCCCTAACCGTGCACCGTTGCTACAGTTCGTCGCTTCTAAGCACCACGTGATGATCGGGTGTGATGGATTCTTACGTTCACATACAACGGGTGTAAGACAGTTTTACACAGCGAAAACACTTAGGGTTAACTTGACGAGCCTAGCATGTGCAGACATGGCCTCGGAACACGGAGACCGAAAGGTCGAGCATGAGTCGTATAGTAGATACGATCAACATGAAGATGTTCACCGATGATGACTAGTCCGTCTCACGTGATGATCGGACACGGCCTAGTTGACTCGGATCATGTGATCACTTAGATGACCAGAGGGATGTCTATCTGAGTGGGAGTTCATAAGATGAACTTAATTATCCTGAACATAGTCAAAAGACCTTTTGCAAATTATGTCGTAGCTCGCGCTATAGTTCTACTGTTTAGATATGTTCCTAGAGAAAATATAGTTTGAAAGTTGAAAGTAGCAATTATGCGGACAGTAGAAAGCTTATGTCCTTAATGCACTGCTCAGTGTGCTGAACCCCAAACGTCGTTTGTGGATGTTTCAAACATCGAACATACACGTTTTGATAACTACGTGATAGTTCAGTTAAATGGTTTAAGTAGAGGCACCAAAGACGTTTTCGAAACGTCGCGGAACATATGAGATGTTTCGAGGGCTGAAATTGGGATTTCAGGCTCGTGCCCATGTCAAGAGGTATAAGACCTCCGACGATTTTCTTAGCCTGCAAACTAAGGGAGAAAAGCTCAATCGTTGAGCTTGTGCTCAGATTGTCTGAGCACAACAATCACTTGAATCGAGTGGGAGTTGATCCTCCAGATGAGATAGTGATGTTTCCCCAAAGTCATTGCCACCAAGCTGCTAGAGCTTCGTGATTAACTATAACATATCAGGGATAGATATGATGATCCTTGAAATATTCATGATGTTTGACACCGCAAAAGTAGAAATCAAGAAGGAGCATCAATTGTTGATGGTTGGTGAAACCACTAGTTTCAAGAAGGGCAAGGGAACAAAGGGATACTTCATGAAACGGCAATTCAGCTGCTGCTCTAGTGAAGAAACCCAAGGTTGAACCCAAACCCGAGACTAAGTGCTTCTGTAATAAGGGGAACAACCACTGGAGCAGCATTACCCTAGATACTTGGTAGATGAGAAGGCTGGCAAGGTCGATAGAAGTATATTGGATATACATTATGTTTATGTGTACTTTACTAGTACTCCTAGTAGCACCAGGGTATTGGATACCGGTTCGGTTGCTAAGTGTTAGTAACTCGAAATAAAAGCTACGGAATAAACGGAGACTAGCTAAAGGTGAGCTGACGATATATGTTGGAAGTGTTTCCAAGGTTGATATGATCAAGCATCGCACGCTCCCTCTACCACCGAGATTGGTGTTTGCGTTGAGCATAGACATGATTGGATTATGTCTATCGCAATACGGTTATTCATTTAAGGAGAATAATGGTTACTCTATTTTTGAATAATACCTTCAATGGTCTTGCACCTAAAGGAATGGTTTATTGAATCTCGGTCGTAGTGATACACATTTTCATGCCAAAAGATATAAGATAGTAATGATAGTACCACTTACTTGTGGCATTGCCATGTAAGTCATAATGATATAAAACGCATGAAGAAGCTCCATGTTGATGGATCTTTGGACTCACTCGTTTTTGAAAAGTTTGAGACATGCGAACCATGTCTATTGGTGTATATGCATGAAGAAACTCCATGCAAATGGATCGTTCGGACTCACTTGATTTTGAATCACTTGAGATATGCAAATCATACCACATGGGCAAGATGACTAAAAAGCCTCATTTTCAGTAAGATGGAACAAGATAGCAACTTGTTGGAAGTAACACATTTTGATGTGTGCAGTCGAATGAGTGCTGAGGCATGCAGTGAATATCATTATGTTCTTACTTTACAGATGATTCGAGTAAATGTTGAGTATATTTACTTGATGAAACACAAGTCTGAATTATTGAATGGTTCAAGTAATTTCAGAGTGAAGTAGCAGATCATTGTGACAAGAGGATAAAATGTCTATGATATGATCATAGAGATGAATATCTGAGTTACGAGTTTTGGCACACAATTAAGACATTGTGGAAATTGTTTCGCAATTAATACCGCCTGGAACACCATAATGTGATGGTGTGTCCGAACATCATAGTTGCACCCTATTGGATATGGTGCGTACCATGATTTCTCTTATCGAATTACCACTATCGTTCATGGGTCAGGCATTAGAGACAACCACATTCACTTTAAATAGGGCACCACATAATTCCGATGAGATGACACCGTATGAATTATGGTTTAGAGAAACCTAAGTTGTCGTTTCTTAAAAGTTTGGGGCTGCGACGCTTATATGAAAAAGTTTCAGGTTGATAAGCTCGAACCCAAAGCGGATAAAATGCATCTTCATAGGAAACCCAAAACAGTTGGGTATACCTCCTAATTCAGATCCGAAAGCAATATGGATTGTTTCTAGAATCGGGTCCTTTCTCGAGGAAAAGTTTCTCTCGAAAGAATTGAGTGGGAGGATGGTGGAGACTTGATGAGGTTATTGAACCGTCTCTTCAACTAGTGTGTGACAGGGCACAGGGAGTTGTTCCTGTGGCACCTACACCAATTGAAGTGGAAGCTTATGATATTGATCATGAAACTTTGGATCAAGTCACTCCCAAACCTCGTAGGATGACAAGGATGCGTACTACTTCAGAGTGGTACGTAATCCTATCTTGAAGGTCATGTTGCTAGACAGCAATGAACCTACGAGCTATGGAGAAGCGATGGTGGGCCCGGATTCCGATAAATGGCTTGAGGCCATAAAATCCGAGAGAGGATCCATGTATGAAAACAAAGTGTAGACTTTGGCAGAACGGCTCGATGGTCGTAAGGCTAATGAGTACAGATGGATTTCAAAAGGAAGACGGACAATGATGGTAAATGTCACCATTAAGAAAGCTCGACTTGTCGTTAAGATGTTTTCCGACAAGTTCAAGGAGTTGACTACAATGAGATTTTCTCACTCGTAGCGATGCTAAGAGTCTGTTGGAATTATATTAGCGATTACTGCATTATTTATGAAATCTTGCAGATAGGATGTCAAAACATTGTTTCCTCGACGATTTTAATGAGGAAAGGTTGTATGTGATACAACCGGAAGGTTTTGTCAATCCCGAAAGATGCTAATAAGTATGCAAAGCTCCAGCAATCCTTCTAAGGACTGGAGTGAGCATCTCAGAGTTGGAATGTATGCTTTGATGATGATCAAAAATTTTGGGTTTGTACAAAGTTTATGAGAAACTTGTATTTCCAAAGAAGTGAGTGGGAGCACTATAGAATTTCTGATGAGTATATGTTGTTGACATATTGTTGATCAGAAATGACGTAGAATTTCTGGAAAGCATATAGGGTTATTTTGAAAGTGTTTTTCAATGGAAAGCCTGGATTAAGGTACTTGAACATTGAGCATCAAGATCTATAAGGATAGATCAAAATGCTTAATAATACTTTCAAATGAGCACATACCTTGACATGATCTTGAAGGTGTTCAAGATGGACCAGTCAAAGAAGGAGTTCTTGCCTGAGATGTAAGGTATGAAGTTAAGACTTAAAATCTCGACCACGGCAGAATAGAGAGAAAGGACGAAGGTCGTCCCCTATGCTTTTATCATAGGCTCTCTACAGTATGCTATGTTGTGTACCGCACCTGTAGTGTGCCTTGCCATGAGTCAGTCAAGGGGTACAAGAGTGATCCAAGAATGGATCACAGGACGGCGGTCAAAGTTATCCTTAGTAACTAGTGGACTAAGGAATTTTCTCGATTATGGAGGTGATAAAGAGTTCGACGTAAAGAGTTATGTCGATGCAAGCTTAACACCTATCCGGATAGCTCTGAGTAGAAATACCGGATACGTATAATGGAGCAACTTTTAGTATAGCTCCAAGTAGAACAGTTATTTGGAATAGCTCCAAATAGAGCGTGGTAGCTACATCTAGGAGATGACATAGAGATTTGTAAAGCACACACGGATCTAAAAGGTTCAGACCCGTTGACTATAACCTCTCTCACAAGCATAACATGATGAAACCCAGAACTCATCGAGTGTTAATCACATGGTAAATGTGAACTAGATTATTGACTCTAGTAAACTCTTTGGGTGTAAGTCACATGGGGATGTGACCTTGAGTGTTAATCACATATCGATGTGAACTAGATTATTGACTCTAGTGCAAGTGGGAGACTGTTGGAAATATGCCCTAGAGGCAATAATAAAAGTATTATTATATTTCCTTGTTCATGATAATTGTCTTTTATTCATGCTATAACTGTATTATCCGGAAATCGTAATACACGTGTGAATACATAGACCACAATATGACCCTAGTGAGCCTCTAGTTGACTAGCTCGTTGTGATCAACAGATAGTCATGGTTTCCTGGCTATGGACATTGGATGTCGTTGATAACGGGATCACATCATGAGGAGAATGATGTGATGGACAAGACCCAATCCTAAGCCTAGCACAAAGATCGTGTAGTTCGTTTGCTAGAGCTTTGCCAATGTCAAGTATCTCTTCCTTTGACCATGAGAGCGTGTAACTCCTGGATACCGTACGAGTGCTTTGGGTGTATCAAACGTCACAACAATTCGTGCGCGCGAAGTTCTGTTTTTCAGCAGAATCAAAGCAACTATCATCATAGGTTATCCTATAGGTTCTACTTGGCACAAACACTAATTAAAAGATAAAAACACATCTAAACAGCAGGTAGATGCAAAATTTATTACTAAAGAGGAACAAAAACAAAAAACACAAATAAAATTGGGTTGCCTCCCAACTAGCGCTATCGTTTAACACCCCTAGCTAGGCATAAAAGCGAACATAGATCTAAGTAGTGCCATCTTTGGCACTAAATTCATAAGTAGCTCACATGATAGATTCATAAGGTAATTTGACTTTCTTTCTTGGAAAGTGCTCCATGCCTTTCCTTAATGGAAATTGGAATCTAATATTCCCTTCCTTCATATCAATAATCGCACCAATCGTTCTAATGAAAGGTCTACCAAGAATAATAGGGCAAGAAAGATTGCAATCTATATCAAGAACGATAAAATCTACGGGCACCAAATTTCTATTTGCAACAATGGGAATATCATTGATCCTTCCCATTGGCTTTTTAATGGTGGAATCCGCAAGGTGCAAATTTAAAGAGCAATCATCAAGATCATGGAAACCTAGAATATCACATAAAGTTTTCGGAATCGTGGAAACACTAGCACCCAAATCACACAAAGCAAAACACTCATGATCTTTAATTCTAATCTTTATAGTAGGTTCCCACTCATCATTAAGTTTTCTAGGTATAGAAACTTCCAAATTAAGTTTTTCATCATAAGATTGCATCAAGGCATCAACGATATGTTTGGTAAAAGCTTTATTTTGACTATAAGCATGAGGAGAATTAACAACGGATTGCATCAAGGAAATACAACCTTCAAAAGAACAATTATCATAATCAAATTCCTTGAAATCCGAGATAGTGGGTTCAATACTATTTAAAGTCATGACCTCTCCAATCCCACTTTTACCAAATTTAGCATCAAGATCTAAAAACACTGAATTCTTGGGACGCCTTCTAACTAAAGTTGACTCATCTCCAGTCCCATTATTATCAAGATTCATATTGAAAAACAAAGATCTAATAGGAGGCACATCAATAACTTTAAGATCTTCATCATTATTTCCATTGAAACTAGAAGAACACGCCTTTACAAAGCAATATTTCTTAGCACGCAATCTAGCGGTTCTTTCCTTCACTCATCAATGGAAATTCTCATTGCTTTGAGAGACTCATTGATATCATGCTTAGGAGGAGAATATCTAAGTTTAAGAGAATCAACATCAAGCAAAAGTCTATCAACATTCCTAGCCAAATCATCAACTTTGAGCAATTTTTCTTCAAGCAAAGCATTAAAATTCTTTTCAGAAATCATAAATTCTTTCACACTATTCTCAAAATCAGAGGGCATCTTATTAAAATTACCATAAGGATTATTGTAGGAATTTTCATAATTATTAGAGGAATCACTAGGGAACGGTCTAGAATTAAAGTTTCCTCTATAAGCATTGTTTCCAAAACTATTCCTACCAACAAAATTCACATCCATAGATTCATTATTATTCTCAATCAAAGTAGACAAAGGCATATCATTGGGATCAAGAGGAGTATTTCTAGTAGCAAACAACTTCGTAAGTTCATCCATCTTTCCACTAAAAACATTGATTTTCTTCTATAGCATGCACTTTTTTACTAGAAGATCTTTCGGTGTGCCATTGAGGATAATTAGCCATAATATTATCAAGAAGTTTTGTAGCATCTCCTAACGTGATTTCCATAAACGTGCCTCCCGCTGCCGAATCTAAAAGATTTCTAGAAGCAAAGTTCAAATCGGCATAAAATTTTTGTATGATCATCCATAAATTCAAACCATGAGTAGGGCAATTGCGAATCATCAATTTCATTCTTTCCCAAGATTGGGCAACATGCTCATGATCAAGTTGTTTAAAATTCATAATATCGTTCCTAAGAGCGATGATCTTAGCGGGAGGAAAATACTTAGAGATAAAAGCATCTTTGCACTTGTTCCAAGAATCAATACTATTTTTAGGCAAAGACGAAAACCAAACTTTAGCACGATCTCTAAGTGAGAACGGAAATAACTTCAATTTAACAATATCATTATCGTATCTTTCTTCTTTTGCATATCACACAAATCGACAAAGTTGTTTAGATGAGTAGTGGCATCTTCACTAGGAAGGCCGGCGAATTGATCTTTCATAACAAGATTCAGCAAAGCAGTATTGATTTCACAAGACTCAATATCATTAAGAGGAGCAATCGGAGTACTAAGGAAATCATTATTATTGGTATTGGAGAAATCACACAATTTGGTATTATCTTGCGCCATGGCAACAAGTAATCCAACACACAAGCAAACAGAAAAAGGCAAGCGAAAAAGAGAAGAGGAGATTGGGAAAGAGAGGGCAAATAAAACGACAAGGGTGAAGTGGGGGAGAGTAAAACGAGAGGCAAATGGCAAATAATGTAAATGCGAGGGAGATGAGTTTGTGATGGGTACTTGGTATGTCTTGACTTGAGCGAAGACCTCCCCGGCAACGGCGCCAGAAATCCTTCTTGCTACATCTTGAGCTTGCGTTGGTTTTCCTTGAAGAGGAAAGGGTGATGCAGCAATAGTAGCGTAAGTATTTCCCTCAGTTTTTTAGAACCAAGGTATCAATCCAGTAGGGGGCTCCTCAAAAGTCCCACGCACCTACACAAACAAACAAAGAACTCGCAACCAACGCAATAAAGGGGTTGTCAATCCCTTCACGGACACTTGCGAAAGTGAGATCTGATAGAGATAGTATGATAAGATAAATATATTTTTGGTATTTTATAATATAGATGCAAAAAGTAAAGATGCAAATAAAAGTAGATTGAAAGTTTATATGATAAAAGATAGATCCGGGGGCCATAGGTTTCACTAGTGGCTTCTCTCAAGATAGCACAAGTATTACGGTGGGTGAACAAATTACTGTCGAGCAATTGATAGAAAAGCGAATAATTATGAGATTATCTAGGCATGATCATGTATATAGGCATCACGTCCGCGACAAGTAGACCGACTCCTGCCTGCATCTACTACTATTACTCCACACATCGACCGACTCCTGCCTGCATCTAGAGTATTAAGTTCATAAAGAACAGAGTAACGCATTAAGAAAGATGACATGATGTAGAGGGATAAACTCAAGCAATATGATATAAACCCCATCTTTTTATCCTCGATGGAAACAATACAATACGTGCCTTGCTGCCCCTGCTGTCACTGGGAAAGGACACCGCAAGATTGAACCCAAAGCTAAGCACTTCTCCCATGGCAAGAAAGATCAATCTAGTAGGTGATACGTCTCCAACGTATCTATAATTTTTGATTGCTCCATGCTACTTTATCTACTGTTTTGGACTATAATGGGCTTTACCTTCCACTTTTATATTATTTTTGGGACTAACCTATTAACCGGAGGCCCAGCCCAGAATTGCTATTTTTTTGCCTATTTCAGTGTTTCGAAGAAACAGAATATCAAACGGAGTCCGAACGGAATGAAACCTTCGGGAACGTGATTTTCTCACCGAACATGATCCAGGAGACTTGGACCGTACTCCAAGACGTAACAGAGGCGGTCACGAAGGTGGGGGGCGCGTCCCCCTGCCTTGTGGCCCCCCTGTTGCTCCACCGATGAACTCCTTCCTCCTATATATACCTACGTACCCCCAAACGATCAGAAGGGGAGCCAAAAACCTAATTCCACCGCTGCAACCTTTTGTATCGACGATATCCCATCTTGGGGCCTATTCTGGAGCTCCGCCGGAGGGGGCATCCACCACGGAGTGAAACCTATGGCCCTCGGGTCTATTCTCATCATATTAATCTCCATTACTTATTTACTTGCTTTGTTTTTACTTTGCCTTTTACTTTTCACTTTGCATCTTTATACCAAGAATACCAAAAGTATTATTTATCATCTCTATCAGATCTCACTCTCATAAGTGACCGTGAAGGGATTGACAACCCCTAATCGCTTTGGTTGCGAGGAACTATCGTTTTGTGTAGGTACGAGGGACATGTGCGTGGTCTCCTACTGGATTGATACCTTGGTTCTCAAAAACTGAGGGAAATACTTACGCTACTTTGCTGCATCATCCTCTCCTCTTCGGGGAAATCCAATGCAGTGCTCAAGAGGTAGCAAGAAGAATTTTTGGCGCCGTTGCCGGGGAGGCTCACGCAAGCAAGTCAACAATACCAAGTACTCATCACAATCCCTATCTCTCGCATTACATTATTTGCCATTTACCTCTCGTTTTCCTCTCCCCCACTTCACCCTTGCCGTTTTATTCGCCCTCTCTTTACCAATCTGCTTCTCTCCTTCCCGTTGCCTTTTTCTAGTCCATTTGTTTGCTCGTGTGTTAGTTTGCTTGCTTGTCGTCATGACTAGTCTCATATCTTCTCCGTTATCTCCCGAGAATTAAGTTCTAAATTTTTAGCAAAGGGAGGGAGAAAATCTAAAAGATGCTTGCTATAGAATTTGCAATGCTCAAAATAGATCTACCAGGAAGCAATCTACTTCAGTTCTTCTTCATAATTTTTACGTAGGTGCTAATCCTTGGTATAAATATATCCTTGACACCACCCCTTTTGATTAATGGAACTACGTTAACTTTGGAGCATGTTATGCAAAGGCTTGAAACTATTGAGAATAAAGTTGCTACCATTGAATCAATTGAAAATCTTGATAAAAAGAACCACAATCAAATTACCCAATATGGATCTAAGGTAGGAATGACTTTGAAAAATATTAAAGAAAAAGAACCCATAGTTAATGAGAAAATAAATCTAGATTCCACAAGAATCGATAAACTTGAGGGTATCATTACCAACTTGGGAACCACATTTTCTTCCGTTCAAAACACTCCAAGTTCTTCTACTAAAAATATTAAGCTTATTTATGTTCCGAAGAATAAGTGTGAATCATCTAGTAAGGAAACTGCGGATCTTAAATCTATAAGTGTTCATCCCAATCTTTTTACCATCATTAAGGAACCATTTGCTATAAATGAAATTTTCGATCTTTTTCCTGAAAATTTGACAATTACTAGAAAGAAAGAAAATTCTAAAGGAGGTAGATGCCTCATTGAAGAATTGCCTACTAAAGATGGCAATACCTAGATCTATCCTTGCTCTTATGCCTAGCTAGGGGCGTTAAACGATAGCGCTTGTTGGGAGGCAACCCAATTTTATTTTTGTTTTTAGTTTAGGAATAAATAATCCATCTAGCCTCTGTTTGTATGTGGTTTTATGTTTTAATTAGTGTTTGTGACAAGTAGAACCTATAGGATAACCTACGATGATAGTTGATTTGATTCTGCTGAAAAACAGAAACTTTGCACGCACAAATATAATTTTGTTAAATCACAGGAACGTGCTTTTGTGTTGATTCTTTTTGCTTATGTTCAATAAAGAAATTCTCCAGGACTTCCTATTTTGGTAGAATTTTTAGAGTTCCAGAAGTTTGTGTTAGTTACAGATTGCTACAGACTGTTCTGTTTTTTGACAGATTCTGTTTTGCGTGTGTTGTTTGCTTATTTTGATGAATCTATGGCTAGTAAAATAGTTTATAATCCATAGAGAAGTTGTAATACAGTAGGTTTAACACCAATATAAATAAAGAATTAGTTCATTACAGTATCTTAAGTAGTTCTTTGTTTTCTTTCTCTAACGGAGCTCACGAGATTTCTGTTGAGTTTTATGTTGTGAAGTTTTCATGTTTTGGGTGAATTATTTTGATGGATTATGGAACAAGGAGTGGCAAGAGCCTAAGCTTGGGGATGCCCATGGAACCCCCAAGATAATCCAAGGACACCAAAAAGTCAAAGCTTGGGGATGCCCCGGAAGGCATCCCCTCTTTCGTCCACTTCCATCGGTAATTTACTTGGAGCTATATTTTTATTCACCACATGATATGTGTTTTGCTTGGATCGTCTTGTATTATTTGCGTCTTTGCTTGTTAGTTTACCACAATCATCCTTGCTGCACACACCTTTTGAGAGTGTTGGAAATACGCCCTAGAGGCAATAATAAAATGGTTATTATTATATTTCTTTGTTCATGATAATTGTCTATTCTTCATGCTATAATTGTATTATCCGGAAATCATAATACATGTGTGAATACATAGACCACAACAAGTCCCTAGTGAGCCTCTAGTTGACTAGCTCGTTGATCAACAGATAGTCATCATTTCCTGACTATGGACATTGGATGTCATTGATAACGGGATCACATCATTAGGAGAATGATGTGATGGACAAGACCCAATCATAAGCATAGCACAAAGATCATGTAGTTCATTTCGCTAGAGCTTTTCCAAATGTCAAGTATCATTTCCTTAGACCATGATATTGTGCAACTCCCGGATACCGTTGGAGTGCTTTGGGTGTGCCAAACGTCACAACGTAACTGGGTGACTATAAAGGTGCACTACCGGTATCTCCGAAAGTTTCTGTTGGGTTGGCACGAATCGAGACTGGGATTTGTCACTCCGTATGACGGAGAGGTATCTCTGGGCCCACTCGGTAATGCATCATCATCATTGGGATACCCACTATCGAGTCTCGGGCAAGTAATGTACCGATTGACAAAGGGAACTGTATACGGGATTGATTGAATCCTAGACATCGTGGTTCATCCGATGAGATCATCGAGGAGCATGTGGGAGCCAACATGGGTATCCAGATCCCACTGTTGGTTATTGACCAAAGAGGCGTCTCGGTCATGTCTGCATGTCTCCTCAACCCGTAGGGTCTACACACTTAAGGTTCGGTGATGCTAGGTGTCGGTGTCAAAACCGGCGGATCTCGGGTAGGGGGTCCCGAACTGTGCGTCTAGGCGGATGGTAACAGGAGACGAGGGACACGATGTTTTACCCAGGTTCGGGCCCTCTCGATGGAGGTAAAACCCTACGTCCTGCTTGATTAATATTGATGATATGGGTAGTACAAGAGTGGATCTACCACGAGATCAAGGAGGCTAAACCCTAAAGCTAGCCTATGGTATGATTGTTGTAATGTATGTTGTCCTACGGACTAAAGCCCTCCGGTTTATATAGACACCGGAGGAGGCTAGGGTTACCCAGAGTCGGTTACAATGGTAGGAGATCTACATATCCGTATCGCCAAGCTTGCCTTCCACGCCAAGGAAAGTCCCATCCGGACACGGGATGGAGTCTTCAATCTTGTATCTTCGTAGTCTTGGAGTCCGGCGGACGATGATAGTCCGGCTGTCCGGACACCCCCTAGTCCAGGACTCCCTCAGTAGCCCCTGAACCAGGCTTCAATGACGATAAGTCCGGCGCGCATAATGTTCGGCATTGCAAGGCGGGTTCCTCCCTTGAATAATCTAGAGAAGATCATGAACACCAGGATAGTGTCCGGCTCTGCAAAATAAATTCCACATTCCATCGTAGAGAGAATAAAATGTACACCAGTTCAATCTGCTGACGTATTATGCGGCGTGACATCACACCGCTACCAAGCCTTTACTTGAATAGTTTTTTATTATACCACCTCAGCACGTTTAGCGAAGCGGTTTCCTTGGCACGTCTTGTCGAAGCAGAGATCGTGTTCACCTTATTCCGGGATTCTCATCAATACGTGCGTGGGTAACCCAACCGTGCCCGTCGCCCCGCCTCCTCCATCGAAGGTGAATCCCGAACGGTCACGGAGACGACCCTTGGTATTTTTTCCCCTTTATAAGAGGACCAAGGACCGTTCCTTTTCTTCAATCTCGCATCGAATCTCCTCCTCGCTCCTAGTTCCAGCACCCAGAGCCCCAGATTCGAGCGCTTCGGATTCTCAATCATGTCCGGCTCCGACCTCCAGGGCCGGTGGATGCCCTCCTCCGTCACGGAGAAGGATATATTGAAGCTACGTGAGGCCAAGTACCTAGCCTACGAGATTTCGAACAGGTTGCCTGCCCAAGGGCAGGCCGTGCCCGCCCTTGAGCCCGGCGAATACGTTGTCTTTGTATCCCACCTCCGTCGGGGTTTAGGCTTCCCGACGGACCCCTTCGTGAGAGGGCTCATGTTCTACTACGGGCTGGATTTTCACGATTTGGCTCCGGAGTCCATCCTCCATATCTCCGCATTCATTATCGTCTGCGAAGCCTTCCTCCGCGTCACTCCCCACTTCGGCCTATGGCTGAAGACCTTCAATGTGGAGCCGAAGATGATCGGGGGGCGTCAAGCGGAGTGCGGCGGGGCGGCCATAAGAAAAAAGGCCGATGCCCCGTGGCCCGAGGGTTCCTTCCAAGAGGAACTCGGACTGTGGCAGCAGGAGTGGTTCTATATCACCGCTCCGAAGGGCAGCAAGCAAAAGCCGCCGCCTTCATTCCGCCCGGGACCTCCACGTCAACTGATGTCGTGGGTCAACCAAGGGCTCAATTGGGGGCCGTCCGAAGATGTGCCCTCACTGCAGGGCCGGATTCGAGACCTCCAAGCGAGGGAGATCAATCTGGTCGTGGTGATGCAGGTTATGCTAATCAGGCATCTTCTGCCCTGCAAACGCCGTCCTCTCCGTCTATGGGAGTTCAACCCGGAGGGACCTCGGATTCTCCAACACTTCATGGGTGCGACACCCGTGGAGATGTACAAATTGTTCTTCGGACCGCAGGTGGCGTGTCCGGAATTAGCCGAGGACGCAGGCCTAAGCCGCAATCGCCCGGATACTCAGGTAAATAGCTCAGAGTCCGGACGTTCTGTTTATCTGCTTTTCTAGAGTTCTCCTCCTGACCCATTACTCTTCACAGGAGTGGGTGGCGCGATCAAGGCTGATAAGGTGTCCGGCCCCCCTCCTAGAGACCGCACTGGAGCCCGTGCTGGTCAGAATGTTGGAGGTCGCACCCATAGAAGGGAGCGATGGGGAAAATAGAGGAGCTATTATTTCGCCCAAAGGGGCGTCTGAAGAGGGGGGAATCAAAAACCCCTCCTTCCAGGGGGAGAGGAGGACCGCCTCCGAGGATCCGGAGGCCAAAGCCCCTAAACGGGGGAAGAGATCTTCCCCGGGGGGTCCGACGTCTGGGGAGAATCCGGACGCACAATCATCGCCAAAGAATCAGCCCTCCAGCGAGCCATGAGTATGAAAAGGGAATTTCATCAGTAAGAAAATACCTCCATTTGTGCTTCTGTGGGTAACCGAAATTTTTATCCTGCAGTTCGGATTTGCAGCCTTCTCAGATGAGTTCGTCTTCGGGGGACCTTCTTCCGGAGATGATGGAGAGTGAAACGCCTCCGTCTGCTGCGCCGTCAGATAAGGCAGACGAGCCTGAAGTATCGTCGCGGAGGGTATCCCCGAGTCCGGAGGGGCCGGAGAGTTCGGCGCCCGCTGGTATCTGGCCGAGAGAACTGAAGAATCTGCTTGAGAGGGCGTCCATCTCAGAAGATCACCATGCGTTGATGCGCATGGTGATTGGAAGGATTTCGTCCGCCGAGAGCGGATTGCGTAATGCCGCTATGAGTTTGCTGGCGGGATTTGAGGTACGCGAAAATGACGCACCTTCTATTTTTGACAGTTTTGCACATAAAAGTGTGCCCTGTATAGATAGTAGCCCCTGAGACTCGGTAGGTTGTCGAAGACGACAGCGTGCCAAGGATCGAAATCGCAAGTAATGAATGTCGCCGTTCCTATGCAAGTGGCGGATAGTCCGAGGGCTAGCCGGACTAGTGGGGTTGCCGAGTTAATGCGGCAACTTGACGCGGCGGATGCGGACATCGCACTTGTCAACCGGCGACTTGACGAGTCGCAAGGTAAATGAGTTCTCCACGGTCGCTTTATTAATGGGGTCAAAGCCCTCCTCTGATAAATTATATGCTGTTATACAGACGGTGCTGCTGCTGTGGAGAGCAATCGGGCCGAACTTGCTCAAGCTAAGGAGCAAGCCCGAAGGAGTGACGCGGCTGCCTCGAGGGCGGCCGAGGAGTTGAAAGCCGAAAGGGCTGCTCACTGCCTAAGCAGGGAAGAGGTGGCCGAATTGGCCGTGAAAGTAAAAGATGCTGCCGACCGCAATGAGGCTCTTGAAAAGGAGCGCTTATCGGAGCGGGAAGACCTAAAGAAGGCCACCGCCGAGGCCAAGGATGCCCGATCTGCAATGCGGGCCATGAGGGAGGAGCTGCGCCAGGCCGGAGATATCGTGGCTGGCAAGCCTTATCTGCTGCGTCGCCGGTTTATGGATCAAAAGTATGCTCAATTTGATTGGCTGTGGAGTCAGGAGGATCCGTATATGGACTTAGCGGCAAGTGCGGCTGATGCCGTTGAGCACTTCCGGAGCCAGAAGGATCACAAGACGGAAGAGCTATTTTGGTCTCAATTCCATAGTCCGGATCGCTCACTTCCGTTGACCGACCGGTTGGCCGAATGGGCCAAGCTAAATAGATTATCCGGACTCGCCATGACTGACATCGTGGCTCATGTCTGGCCAGAGAGGCCCAAGGCGACGAGCTACTTCGGCTTACTACAGCAATTCCTTGGAGCGGTGCCGCACATCAAGGAGATGAAGCGGTCGGCCTGCATCGAAGGCGCGCGGATGGCACTTGCCCTCGTAAAGGCGCATTGGACAGAGATGGATGCCACCGCTGTTGCCGCCCAGGGTTCGGATGAAAGCCGGCTCCCCACCGAGCACTATTTCGGGGAAGTTTTGCGTGGTGCTCGTGTAATAGAGTCGCAGTGCTCAAAAAATGTCACGTTCAAATGAACGTTTTAGCTTGTAAAACAATGAGTATGCATTAACTGCTTTTTATACTTGTGCGTCCCAAGTAGTAAAACTGCTCCTGAGCGGCCGTTTTCGTATACATTTGTATAACCTGAAAGATTGCTGTCTTCGGCTTCAGCCCCCACGCACAAGGTGCGGGGGTGTTCGCAAAAATAGCACGTGTTCACACTTAATCCGACATCTCGGTCCTGTTTAGGAGGTGGTAGCGTAGCAAACGAGGCAATCCGGACTATAATGCTTTATCACTTTCACTTAGCCAGTGGAGTTCGAGGGTGGGGCTACGATATAGCCCCTGGGGGCACCGCACTTCTCCGATTTCGGGGCGCGTGTGTGCCTGACCGGGAAACGGTCCTTCGTCAAAGCGGGGAATTCTAAACATTCCGGTAGTCGATCGAGTGGTTGACCAGTCTCTCGCTATATCATGACAGTCAGTTTTCGGCTTTCTCTACTGAGGTGCTCGCCCAGCCGAACTGGGGCACAATCGCAGTAGTTCTCCTGGTGCCGCGTTAGCCGATGATACGGAACGTAAGGCAGCAAAACACAGGAGCCGGGCAAACCCAACATTTGACCAAAGACATGATTCGGAGCTGATGCATATAATGCCTAACTCGAGACGCCGAACACTCCCTAAGGTGTTCGGTCTTTATGATAATGGGCAGAATAATGCCCTAAGCCCCTAGTGTCCAGGTACGGGCATGGTCTTCTGACGCGGCTGATGTCAAAACGTCAGGCTCCGCTTTGGTTATAGGAAGAAACCAAGGGAGAATAACAACAAGAGACAGTAAAAAAGTTTACGCAAGGTCTTAATCTGAAAAGAATCCTCGCAACGGGTCCCTACTGCACGTCTGCGCCTGTGTCTCCGTTGTGCCGTTATCCTGGACGGGTATGCACGTTGTTCATCTGTAAAAAGAGAGGAACGCTTAGTTTGGAAATGATTCGTGCGAAAAAAAAGGTATGTGCGAAAGAAAAAATATAAACAAGCAAAGCTGGGTTTGAATGAACCCGCGGTTGAGTGTGCGCGCAGCCCCTTGTGAAGGGGTGTGCGGCTAGGGAGCCCCTAGCCTACTGATGCCGGACTCGTCTATCCGTGTCCGGGGTCTTTGGGTGACCCTCGCACTGAGATGATGCCACGCGGACCGGGCATCTTGAGTGTAAGAGATGCGTAATGTGGTATGGCGTTGAAACAGACAAAAGCTTTCATCCCAAGAGTGCTTGATATCCACTTTTAAATGGGACGATATGAAAAATTAGTTGTTCGCGCCGAAAGTTGTTCGGTGGTCCGAACACGACTTCTAGTAATAGGGAGCCTGTGCACTTGGCATAAGGGCCTGGCGTCGCTCCTTTGAAGGGAGTGCGGCTGTGTTGAATTTTGTTAGGGCCTATCCCCATCTTGCGGATTGTGTTTGAATACAGCAGGTTTAAGTTGCTGCCTCCGTCCATTAGGACTTTAGTAAATTGTAATCCGTCGATTATGGGATTCAATATCAGGGCAGTCCGTCCCGCGTTTCGAACGCTTCTGGAATAGTCCAGGTGGTTGAAAGTGATTGGTTTTGAGATCCAATCTCTATGGTCTGCTGGGTTGGACCGTGCGAGGCTCTTTTTAGGAAGTGCCGCACTATTTTTCCGTATTATCACATGAAGTGAGTTTACTGCTTTGACCTCTTGTGGGAAAGTCTTTTGTTTTCCGGTGCTCTGCTGGTGGGGTTTATCTTCTTCGCTTGACGCGTCGAGCCCCTTGTGTTCGGCGTTTAGTCGGCCGGACTGTTTGAAAACCCAACAATCCCTGTGGGTGTGGTTTGCAGGCCTTCCGGGGGTACTGTGGATTTGACATATCCGACCCAAAATCTTGTTTAAGTTGGACAACTCGTCGCTGTCATCCTTAAGAGGCGGTATTTTGTTGTTTGGCCGCGAGCTTTTGAATCCGGTGTTGACTGCCGTGCTCTTTGGGCTTTTCTCTTTATTCCGGCGCTGCTCTTTTCTGCGCCGTGATTTTCCTTTTCCATCTCTTATCTCGGATGTACTTGGGTCGCTGGTGCTGCGTCTTGCTAGCCAGCTATCCTCTCCCGCACAGAAGCGGGTCATGAGGCTTGTTAGTGCGGACATTGTCCTCAGTTTCTCTTGGCCGAGGTGCCTGGCAAGCCATTCGTCTCGGACATTGTGTTTAAAAGCTGCTAAGGCTTCGGCGTCCGGACAGTCGACTATTTGGTTCTTTTTGGTGAGAAACCTGTTCCAGAATTTCCGCGCTGACTCTCCGGGCTGTTGAGTTATATGACTTAGATCATCTGCGTCCGGAGGACGGACATAAGTCCCTTGAAAATTTGCTCTAAACGCGTCCTCGAGCTCTTCCCAACTTCCAACGGTGTTTTCTGGGAGGCTTTTAAGCCAATGACGGGCTGGCCCTTTGAGCTTGAGGGGTAGGTATTTTATGGCGTGGAGATCGTCTCCTCTTGCCATGTGTATATGTAGTATATAATCTTCTATCCAGACTCCAGGGTCTGTTGTTCCATCGTAGGCCTCTATGTTTATGGGTTTAAATCCTGCTGGGAATTCATGGTCCAGCACCTCATCGGTGAAACAAAGTGGGTGTGCGGCGCCCCTGTATTTGGGTGTGCCGCTATCTTCGGACACTTGACGTGTTGCCTTGCTTCTTGGGGCCTTCTTCTTTGGCCCGTAGATGGACCTGGCTGGGCCATCTGTCCTTCCAAGTTCGTTGGTTGGTTTATGTGTGGCGCCGCTTTCAGAATTTGGCCTGTCATCTGGCCGTCTATCCAACCAGGCTGCCTCTTTATTTTTTGACTGTGGGGGCTCTATGGCCTCGTCGTCGAATTCTGGTAGCAGCTTGCGCCTCGGGTAGCTCTTTGATTGGTGGCCATTGCCGTATTTATCCGCAGTTTTGAGTACTTTGCTCCACCTCTTTCTGAGTGTGTCTTCCGCTGTTTTGAGCTTCCGTTTTTCTTTCTTCAAGCTTCTTGCAGTGTTGATGAGTCTTTTCCGAAGGTTTTTACCTTCTGGCGGCGTGTCCGGCGTGAGATCGTCCGAACCATCGTTTTCGCCGGGCCTGGACTGATTATCTGACTCGTCCTGTTCGGACGGTTGCTTATCTACATGCTCGTCGTCCACTTTTGTGCCCTGCTGTAATGCGGGGTCCTTAGGAGCGTTGTTGTTGTCGAGGCGGGGCTTAGGGCGGCGTCTGTGCCACCGTTTTGGTTGTTTATCGGTGGGGTTATCCTCTGCCGCGGCCCGTTGGTCCTCGTTAACGCTCTCTTTTGGGGTATCCACCATGTATATGTCGTATGACGAGGTGGTCCTCGCGTGCCCTATAGGCGCTGTTTCTTGTTCGTCTCCGACGTCGTCGTCTATAGCGTCGATGTCTTCAGAGTCGTAGTCTAGCATGTCGGTTAAGTCGTCGACAGTGGCTACAAAGTGGGTGGTGGGTGGGCTCTGAATTTCTTCGTTGCCCGTATCCCAACCATCCTGGCCATAGTCCGGCCAGGGCTCTCCTGATAACGAGAGATGCTTTAGTGTATTCAGGATTTCGCCAAAAGGCGAGTATTGGAAGATGTCTGTGGCGGTGAATTCCATAACCGGCGCCCAATCCTATTTGGTTGGTGGGGGCGCGGGAGGTTCGGAGTCCGGCAGGGAGTCCGGCACCTCGGAATCACGAGTTTTGCGAGGGACGAGATTAGTGTTCGGCTCCATCGCCGTGGTAGTTGAAGCCCCCGAGGCGGTGTCCATCCACCAATCCTCTATCTGGGCAATCGGCTCCAGACTAATGGCCGGAGCGGATCCGCGTGCGGCCACCAGGGCACTGTTCGGCGGCAGAGTTAGATCATGCCCATCGCAACAGTGCGGTGCGCTCGGCTGTGGCTCGGGTTCGTCGAAGATCAAGTCTCCGCGGACATCGCCGTGAAGTTTAGGCTTCCGAATCTGACCTGACGGCCAGGGGCGTAGCTTTCGATCTGCTCTAGATGGCCAAGGAAATTAGCCCGCAGTGCGAAGCCGCCGAATACGAAGATCTGTCCGGGGAGAAAAGTCTCACCCTGGACAGTGTCGTTGGTTGCAGATGCCATCAAGCCTATCGGTGACGACACAGAGGAACTCTCAATGAAAGCACCAATGTCGGTGTCAAAACCGGCGGATCTCGGGTAGGGGGTCCCGAACTATGCGTCTAGGCGGATGGTAACAGGAGACGAGGGACACGATGTTTTACCCAGGTTCGGGCCCTCTCGATGGAGGTAAAACCATACGTCCTGCTTGATTAATATTGATGATATGGGTAGTACAAGAGTGGATCTACCACGAGATCAAGGAGGCTAAACCCTAAAGCTAGCCTATGGTATGATTGTTGTAATGTATGTTGTCCTACGGACTAAAGCCCTCCGGTTTATATAGACACCGGAGGAGGCTAGGGTTACCCAGAGTCGGTTACAATGGTAGGAGATCTACATATCCGTATCGCCAAGCTTGCCTTCCACACCAAGGAAAGTCCCATCCAGACACGGGACAGAGTCTTCAATCTTGTATCTTCGTAGTCTTGGAGTCCGGCAGACGATGATAGTCCGGCTGTCCGGACACCCCCTAGTCCAGGAGTCCCTCACTAGGGTTGTAGAGATATGAGTACACAGTAACCCTAAAGTTGTTCAGAGTCCCGGATGAGATCCCGGACGTCACTAGGTGTTCCGGAATGGTCCGAAGGTGAAGAATTATATATAGGAAGTCAGGTTTCGGCCATCGGGAAAGTTTCGGGGGTCACCGGTATTGTACCGAAACCACCGGAAGGGTCACGGGGGTCCACCGGGTGGGCCACCTATCCCGGAGGCCCCCCATGGGCTGAAGTGGGAGGGGAACCAGCCCCTGGTGGGCTGGTGCGCCCCCTCTTGCGCCTAGGGTTGGAAACCCTAGTGGTGGGGGCGCCTCCACCTGGCTTGGGGGGCAAGTTCCCCCTTGGCCGCCGCTCCCCCTTGGAGATTGCATCTCCTAGGGCCGGCGCCCCCCTTAGAGGG
The DNA here is from genome assembly GCF_002162155.2 of Triticum dicoccoides. Lineage (NCBI taxonomy): Eukaryota > Viridiplantae > Streptophyta > Magnoliopsida > Poales > Poaceae > Triticum > Triticum dicoccoides. The sequence continues at coordinate 763,795,398 of NC_041393.1, read as the reverse complement.
CCTATATAAAGGTGGGGAGGGAGGGCAGCCGCACCCATTGTAGCGACCCGACCTCAGACGGTCAAGTCTCTGTGCTCCGGTGTCATCCCTGGATCAGTAATGCTGACACCACACAGTACTTCGAAGGATTTATAACAGAGTAGCGATCACACACTTATTACATCGTTTGTCCAAAGAGTACTTATTACAATAATCATGGCTTAAGGCCATCTAATAATGATAACAGCGGAAGACTTGGAAGATAAGTGAGTCCATCAACTCCAACGGCATCACTGAGTATAGAACCATGACCTAAAAGCACCTTACTCGTCATCTGAAAAGTCTGCAACATGAAAGTTGCAGCCCGAAAACGGGTCAGCACATGGAATATGCTGGCAATGTAACACATAGAGAATGATGAACAATAAGCCTATACTACATGCATATATGGCTGGTGGTAAAGCTCTATGGTTACAGTTTTTTTGCATAAAGCCAGTTTTTCCCTACTGCAAAGGAATAAATTTGTTTAACTATCATGGTGGTTGTTAAACATTGAGAATGGTTGACAGCATCCTCAATCCCAATTAAAAAGTACTCATTAACAAACCCATCAATATTAAATTAGAGTAACATGTTGAGATACAAATGATATTTCAAGTACTAGATACTCAAGATGTCCATAACCGGGGACACGGCTAATCAAGATTAGTTTGTACACTCTGCAGAGGTTTGCGCACTTTTCCCCACATGACTCGATCGCCTCCGTTTGGTTTCTCGCACTACATGGTGTTTGAGAAACGGATGACCGAGACACAGTCTTTCAGAAGCGCTAGCACCTTACGATGGGTGGACCCGTACACCTACATCCCCTACATCTGCTAGTCCACCACTATAAGAGTTTGCACGACTTAGTCAACTATGCCAGAGCCCATAATGGCCTGTGGCTGCACACGTAAGTTACTAGTATGAATTATCTTATGATCCCTTTGAGCCTGGGTGGCGGTCCATAGGAAAATCACACGGTAACTCCGGGATTTCCAAAAAAAAACAGGCAAGTCCTGGTAACTCCAGGTGCCTCAATCCACCTAGATGTGTATTTAAGTTGCCACCTTAGATAAACCATTAATTAATAATCTCACATCTGTCATGGATATTCACTCACCCAATCCACGTCTACTAGCATAGCATGGCATAATAAGCAAACGTAGAAGTAACTCCCAAAGGTTTCATAAGTAAAACAGGTAATAGGTACTACCTCATCTACTTCCCATCCCACAATTTAATTAGATCCTAATCATGCAATGTGTGAGGATTGATCTAATGCATAAAAACTGGGTAGTAGAAAAGGTATGATCAAGTGTTACTTGCCTTGCTGATGATCCGCGAAACCTAGAGATTCGAAGTAACAAGCGGCGCACTCCGGGTGATCTATCGCAGACAAACACAAGCATACAATAAGTACTCATCTAATGCATAGGTAAATCTCAAATAAAAGATCTAACCAGAAAGTCCAACTTAAGAACCCTGGCTGCAAAAAAAATCAAATCGAATAGAGCAACGAAAAATCAAACGGCGAGAGAAAACAACTCGGTTCTAGCAATTTGAAACTAAGTCAAATTTTACAGTAGCAAAACTTAGTTTAAGTTGATTAGTCGGAACGGAGGTTTCGAAACGAAACTCCACGCACTTGAATCACCTGATTCCGATAAACGAGCGAGAAGATAAACTAGAAAGAAAATCGGATCTGAAATCGCTATCAGAAAATAGCGGAATAAATCCGATTAAAAAGAAAAACGATGAACGGTTGAACGAACGGAGGTTCGTTAACTGGGAATAACCGGTGATCACATTCGTTGAGACGAACGGTCTGGCGAACGCTCGCTAAACAAAACCGAAAAGAAAAACCGGCGAGAAAAACCGATCTAGGGTTTTGGAAAGAAAACCGAAACGAAAAACCGATCTAGAAAACCGGAACGGTTTATGAGAAAACTGAACCGAGGGGAAAACGGTGACGCGGCGCGGGGCTAGTACCTCGAAGAGGCGAGGGGCTCCGGCGGTGACGGCGTTGGGCGGTGGCGGCGGCACTTGGCGGCGGCGGTGGCAAGCTGCGGCGGCGGCGCTGGTGAGGGGCGGCGGCGGCGGTGAGGGGCGGCGGCGCGGTGTAGGGCGGCGGAAGCGGTGATGCTGCACTGCTGCTGCTGCGGAGAGGAGAGGAGAGGGCTTTGGCTTGATGTGCTAGAGGGGGGGGGTGCTTGGGTATTTATATTGGGGAGGGGGAGGGTTTTGCTTGGAGTAGGGGACAAGAATTAGACTAGGAATAGGAATAACGAAATAAGGAAAAAGGGGTAAGGGGGCCCTAGAATCCTTTTAGGATTCGGTACAGGAGCAAGGGGCGGCGGCGGCTCCCTTCGCTGGCTCCTGGCGCGCTCGAGGCTGGGGCGCAGCGGCCTGGCCTGGGCCTTGGTCCAGTTTTTTTTTAAAACAGTTTCTCGCGCGGAAAAGAAATCAGAAAAGAAAATCTACCGGACTCCAAAATTAATAAAGTAAATTTTCCCCGACTCCTAAAAATGAGCCGAACAAAATGAACTTTTACTCGGGGCCTAAAATGCAACTTTTGAAAATACGCATTTTTCCCTAAGGCAAATAAACTCCGAGAAAATCCAAAATTTGATTTATTTATTAAATCCTCATTTTTCTAAATTTTTGGGAAAGTCATATTATTCCCTGTCATATTTTTTTATTGGAAAAATACTTGAAGATAAAATAAATAATCCAAATGATCCTCTTTTCAAAATTTGAAAGAACTCAAATATGAAAATTTCGAAATCTCCAACTCTCTCCGTGGGTCCTTGAGTTGCGTGAAATTTCTAGGATCAACAAAATGCAAGAAAATATGTGATGCATGATGATCTAATGTATAACATTCCAAATTGAAAATTTGGGATGTTACAAACCTACCCCCCTTAAGATGAATCTCGCCCTCGAGATTCGGGTTGGCTAGAAAATAGGTGAGGGTGATCCTTGAGCAAATCTTCTTCTCTCTCCCAGGTGGCTTCATCCTCCGTGTGGTGGCTTCACTGAACCTTGCAAAACTTGATAACCTTGCTGCGAGTAACTCTACTGGCATGTTCGAGAATCTTGACTGGTTTCTCCTCATACGTTAAATCATCCTTCAATTGAATTGCTTCAAGCGGCACTGAATCTCTTAGCGGTACCTCTGCCATCTCGGCGTGACATTTCTTCAGTTGAGAAACATGGAATACATCATGAACTTCTGACAATCCTTCTGGTAATTCCAACTTATAAGCAACTTCTCCCATGCGTTGCAAGATCTTATACGGTCCAACGAAACGTGGTGCTAATTTTCATTTAACTCCAAAACGTTTAACTCCTCGAAGTGGGGATACTCTAAGATAAACTCTGTCTCCAACTTCGTATTCTATCGCCTTGCGTTTTGAATCCGCATAGCTCTTCTGTCTTGATTGGGCTACCTTGAGCCTATCGCGAATCAACTTAACTTTCTGTTCAGACTCCTTAATCAAATCTGGCCCAAATAACTGACGGTATCCAACTTCGTCCCATGACAACGATGTCCTGCATCTCCTTCCGTATAAAGCTTCGAAAGGTGCCATCTTCAAGCTGGTTTGGTAATTGTTGTTATAAGAAAACTCCGCATACGGCAGGTTATCGTCCCAACTAGATCCATAATCTAGTGCACAAGCTCTCAGCATGTCCTCCAAAATCTGATTGACTCTCTCAGTCTGTCCATCTGTCTGTGGGTGAAAAGCTGTACTGAATTCCAGCCTGGTCCCCAACGTTTCATGCAACTGATTCCAAAACTTTGAGGTAAATTGGGTTCCTCTATCTGATATGATACTCCTCGGAACTCCGTGCAAACACACAATTCTGATCATGTATATCTTTGCCAACTTAGCACTGCTATAGGTAGTCTTAACTGGAATGAAATGCGCTACCTTCATCAAGCGGTCGACTATAACCCAAATCGAGTCATAGCCTGAACGAGTCTTTGGCAAACCCGTGATGAAATCCATGCCTAGTTTATCCCACTTCCATTCGGGTATCGGCAATGGTTGCAACAATCCTGCTGGCTTCTGATGTTCTGCCTTCACTCTCTGACATACATCACAAACTGCTACATACTCCGCAATATCCTTCTTCATTCCGGTCCACCAGAACGTTTCCTTCAAATCCAAATAAATCTTGGTATTTCCTGGGTGAATCGAATAGGGTGAATCATGTGCCTCTTGCAGAATCAACTTCCTGATCTCCGGATCATTTGGCACATATACGCGGTCCTCAAACCATAGGGTATCATGCTCATCCTCTCGAAATCCCTTTGCTTTTCCTTCGCTCATTTTCTCCTTTATATCTGCAATCTCTTTATCATTTTTCTGAGCTTCTCTGATTTTATCCATCAAGGTAGACTGAATCTCCAATGCTGCTACATAGCCTCTCAGAACTATTTCCAAACATAGCTCACGAAGGTCTTCTGCTAGTTCCTTTGGTATCTCTCCCGTCATCAGCGTATTGACATGGCTCTTGCGGCTCAATGCGTCAGCTACTACATTAGCCTTTCCGGGATGATAATGCAATCTCATATCATAATCCTTGATGAGTTCCAACCATCTCCTTTGTCTAAGGTTTAACTCCTTTTGCGTGAAGATGTACTTCAAACTCTTATGATCCGTGTACACCTCACAATAATTTCCAATGAGGAAATGTCTCCATGTCTTTAATGCATGCACTACGGCTGCTAACTCCAAATCATGTGTGGCATAATTTAATTCGTGAGGTTTCAGTTGTCATGAAGCATACGAAACAACTCTTCCTTCCTGCATAAGCACTGCTCCAAGTCCTCGACATGAAGCGTCGCAATACACCTCATAATCCTTGGTCTGATCTGGCAAAATTAACACTGGTGAGGTAACCAATCTTTTCTTCAACTCCTGGAAACTTGCCTCACAATCCTCAGTCCATATGAACTTGGTATCCTTTTTCAGCAACTCCGTCATAGGCTTTGCAATCTTTGAGAAATTCTCAATGAATCTCCGGTAATATCCTGCGAGTCCAAGGAAACTCTGGATCTCTCCAACTGTCGTTGGTGCTTCCCATTTGGTTACGGTCTCAACTTTGTGGGGTCAACTACTATACCTTCTCCAGATATAACATGTCCAAGAAATCCAACTTCCTTTAGCCAAAACTCACATTTGCTGAACTTGGCATATAACTGATGTTCCCTTAGTTTCTCCAAAGCCAATCGCAAATGTTCCTTATGTTCCTCTTCATTCTTCGAGTAAATCAAAATATCATCAATGAACACCACGACGAACTTATCCAAAAACTCCATAAACACTTTGTTCATCAGGTTCATAAAATAGGCAGGTGCGTTAGTCAATCCAAATGACATAACGGTATACTCATATAGTCCATATCTTGTGGTGAATGCCGTCTTAGGTATGTCCTGCTCTCGAATCTTCAACTGATGGTACCCTGATCGCAAATCGATCTTGGAAAACACTTTAGCTCCTTGCAAACGATCAAACAGATCATTTATCATTGGTAGTGGGTACTTGTTCTTGATTGTTACTGCATTCAATCCACGGTAATCAACAACCATCCTTAACGATCCATCCTTCTTCTCCACTAATAGTACGGGTGATCCCCAAGGCGAAGAACTTGGGCGTATATACCCTTTATCCAATAGCTCCTTAATCTGCTTCTTGATTTCCGCCAAATCCTGTGCGGGCATCCTGTATGGTCGCTTTGATATAGGGCCTGTACCTGACAAAAGCTCAATCAAAAACTCAATGTCTCTATCCGGTGGCATTCCTGGCAATTCCTCACGAAATACATCAGGATAATCCTTCACCACTGGTACCTCTTCCTGCACAACTCCTGATAAGCAATTTACTTGATTCCTATTTGGTCCATGTCGTGATACATACTTAATCCTTCTTCCTTCTGGTGTCGTGAGCAAAATCATCTTTCTTGTGCAATCGATGTTTCCTCCATACATCGACAGCCAATCCATTCCGAGAATCACATCCAATCCTTGGGATTCCAGAACGATCAAATCTGTCGGGAATACATGCCTTCCTATACTCAATGGCACTTGAAAACATCCTTGTCTGGCCGTGTACTCTGCTCCTGGTGAGCTTATTAGCATAGGTGTCATAAGAAGCTTAGTGGGCAGGCTATACTTTTCTACAAATCCCCTTGATATGTATGAATGCGATGCACCAGTATCAAAAAGAACAAGTGCAGTAAATGACTTAACCAAAAACTTACCGATTACTGCATCGGGCTGAGCTTCAACCTCCTCCACATCAATGTGGTTCACCTGACCCCTGTTGAAAGGGTTTGGCTTCTTTCCAGAGCTTCCATTTCCACCTTGGCCTTCGGGACAATCACTTGCATAATGTCCGGTCTTGGAACACTTGTAACAGGTGACATGGCTCAGGTCTTTCTTGGCTGGGGTTGATGGTGTGGTCCGGTTCTGGCCGTTGCTTCCTCCATTCCCATTACCATTCTTGTGGCCATTATGGTTGTGCGAACTACCTCCTCCATGGGTATGCTGAAACTGAACTCCCTGTCTAGGTGTATAACGGGGCTTCTGCTGGGCTCCAGAGTTATACTTCCCCTGTCCATACTTCCTCTTGCGGTTCTCAATCTGCTGCTGCTTTCCTTCAATCATGAGGGCGCGGTCTACCAACTCCTGGTAGTTATTGAATCTTGCTACCATCAACTGCATGCTTAACTCATCATTCAGTCCTTCCAGAAACTTCTCCTGCTTAGCTGCATCTGTAGCAACGTCATCTGGGGCATAACGTGCTAACTTACTAAAATCATCCACATACTGGCCAACAGTCCTTCCTCCTTGGCGTAAGTTGCAAAACTCACGCTTCTTCATGGCCATAGCTCCTGCTGAAACATGGGCAGTGCGGAAAGCTTGCTGAAACTGATCCCATGTGACAGTGTCTACAGGGTAAGTGGCTGTGAAATTCTCCCACCATGCTGCTGCGGGTCCGTCAAGCTGATGTGCAGCAAACTTGACCTTCTCACCATCTGTGCATCCTGCAGTGGTCAACTCCCTTCCTATCTTGCGGAGCCAATCATCTGCTACAATTGGCTCAGTGCTACTGGAATACACCGGCGGATTCAGCCTAAGGAAACGAGTCAAGTGATCCGCAGGTGGTGGTGGTGGGTTGTTGTTGTTGTTGCCTTGGTTCTGCACCAATGTCTGAATCGAAGTATTCTGCTGCTGAATCAACTGAGTGATCTCTGGCGGGAAAACAAACTCGGGGTCGCGTCTCGGAGGCATCTGAGGGGTTTTAGAAAAGACGAGAAATTAAGAATAGAATGAGGTCTAAAGAGAAAACACTACCCAAATGCTCATGAGACAAATGCACACAAAATCACTTCATTCATTCAAACAAAGGGCATACAACGATCTAACTATCACAAAAGTGTGTGTACTATAATGTTTACATGGAGGGAATACTACTAGTATATGGTGGTCATCTATTAATTTGAACCGGTGGAAGACTCCATGATGTCTGCTCCAGCTTCGTCTTCAAAATCAGGTTCACTTGGATCCGAATCGGTGTCATCGATGATGATGTAGTTGCTCGGACAATCGACGTACTTGTCTTCATTCTTAAGCTCCAACTTCTTCTTGAGTTCCGCAATCTCGCACTTGAGATCGCTATTTTGCCTTGCTACGGCTACGATATCGTCCATGTATTCCTTGCGTTTAGACTTCATCTCTCCTTCAAGTTCGATGATCCTTCCCTTCACATTCTTCAACTCTATCATATCATTGCACATCTGGTTCTCCTGGCGTCGAATGTGCTGGTTTAACTCCTGGATGAAAGCTGCAATGGATCTATCCTTCTTGGTGCTGACTATCTCCCAATCTTCATTCCGGCGTCCGCAAATCTGGTAGATAGTGTCCTTGAGTTCTTCTTGATAAGCTTCTCCAATGCGTCCCATGGTGTTATGAGCTGCCATGCTCTTTCCCAGACTCCAGGTTGGTGCACTGAAAACACTATCTATGGGCTTGGTGATTGGCGTGAATGTCCTTCCTGGAACATGAGCTTGAATCTTCCAGCGCTCCTCTTCAGGCAGAGTGGCGTTGAAAGTCCCGGTGAAGCTTGGTAGTCCAATGTTCAGGTACTTGGCGAGTTCCTTCAAGTGGGATCCAAAAGGTGTGCCTTCATCTGGTTGAGCGTACTTGATCTTCACGTCCGTCATCCTAAAAGAGTAGAAAAGATGAGGAGTTAGAAAATGAGAATAGAATAGTGATCTATGGCTTTAACTTAGTGGTCGTGTCCTACAGTCAGCGTGTGCTCTGATACCATCTATGTAGCGACCCGACCTCAGACGGTCAAGTCTCTGTGCTCCGATGTCATCCCTGGATCAGTAATGCTGACACCACACAGTACTTCGAAGGATTTATAACAGAGTAGCAATCACACACTTATTACATCGTTTGTCCAAAGAGGACTTATTACAATAATCATGGCTTAAGGCCATCTAATAACGATAACAACGGAAGACTTGGAAGATAAGTGAGTCCATCAACTCCAACGGCATCACTGAGTATAGAACCACGACCTAAAAGCACCTTACTCGTCGTCTGAAAAGTCTGCAACATGAAAGTTGCAGCCCGAAAACGGGTCAACACATGGAATATGCTGGCAATGTAACACATAGAGAATGATGAACAATAAGCCTATACTACGTGCATATATGGCTGGTGGTAAAGCTCTATGGTTACAGTTTTTTTTGCATAAAGCCAGTTTTTCCCTACTGCAAAGGAATAAATTTGTTTAACTATCATGGTGGTTGTTAAACATTGAGAATGGTTGACAGCATCCTCAATCCCAATTAAAAAGTACTCATTAACAAACCCATCAATATTAAATTAGAGTAACATGTTGAGATACAAATGATATTTCAAGTACTAGATACTCAAGATGTCCATAACCGGGGACACGGCTAATCATGATTAGTTTGTACACTCTGCAGAGGTTTGCGCACTTTTCCCCACAAGACTCGATCGCCTTCGTTTGGTTTCTCGCACTACATGGTGTTTGAGAAACGGATGACCGAGACACAGTCTTTCAGAAGCTCTAGCACCTTACGATGGGTGGACCCGTACACCTACATCCCCTACATCTGCTAGTCCACCACTATAAGAGTTCGCACGACTTAGTCAACTATGCCAGAGCCCATAATGGCCTGTGGCTGCACACGTAAGTTACTAGTTTGAATTATCTTATGATCCCTTTGAGCCTGGGTGGCGGTCCATAGGAAAATCACACGGTAACTCCGGGATTTCCAAAAAAACAGGCAAGTCCTGGTAACTCCAGGTGCCTCAATCCACCCAGATGTGTATTTAAGTTGCCACCTTAGATAAACCATTAATTAACAATCTCACATCTGTCATGTATATTCACTCACCCAATCCACGTCTACTAGCATAGCATGGCATAATAAGCAAACATAGAAGTAACTCCCAAAGGTTTCATAAGTAAAACAGGTAATATGTACTACCTCATCTACTTCCCATCCCACAACTTAATTAGATCCTAATCATGCAATGTTTGAGGATTGATCTAATGCATAAAAACTGGGTAGTAGAAAAGGTATGATCAAGTGTTACTTGCCTTGCTGATGATCCGCGAAACCTAGAGATTCGAAGTAACAAGCGGCGCACTCCGGGTGATCTATCGAAGACAAACACAAGCATACAATAAGTACTCATCTAATGCACAGGTAAATCTCGAATAAAAGATCTAACCAGAAAGTCCAACCTAAGAACCCTGGTTGCAAAAAAAATCAAAACGAATAGAGCAACGAAAAATCAAACGGAGAGAGAAAATAACTCGGTTCTAGCAATTTGAAACTAAGTCAAATTTTACAGTAGCAAAACTTAGTTTAAGTTGATTAGTCGGAACGGCGGTTTCGAAACGAAACTCCAAGCGCTTGAATCACCTAATTCCGATAAACGAGCGAGAAGATAAACGAGAAAGAAAATCGGATCTGAAATCGCTATCAGAAAATAGCGGAATAAATCCGATTAAAAAGAAAAACGACGAACAGTTGAACGAACGGAGGTTCGTTAACTGGGAATAACCGGTGATCACGTTCGTTGAGACGAACGGTCCGGCGAACGCTCGCTAAACAAAACCAGAAAGAAAAATCGGCGAGAAAAATCGATCTAGGGTTTCGGAAAGAAAACCGAAACAAAAAACCGATCTAGAAAACCGGAACGGTTTACGAGAAAAACTGAACCGAGGGGAAAACGGTGACGCGGCACGGGGCTAGTACCTCGAAGAGGCAAGGGGCTCCGGCGGCGGCGGCACTTGGCGGCGGCGGTGGCAAGCTGCGGCGGCGGCGCTGGTGAGGGGCGGCGGCGGCGGTGAGGGGCGGCGGCGCGGTGTAGGGCGGCGGCGGTGATGCTGCGCTGCTGCTGCTGCGGAGAGGAGAGGAGAGGGCTTTGGCTTGATGTGCTAGAG
>NC_041393.1:763766409-763784370 GCF_002162155.2 Triticum dicoccoides | reverse complement strand
GCTTGGGTATTTATATTGGGGAGGGGGAGGGTTTTGCTTGGAGTAGGGGACAAGAATTAGACTAGGAATAGGAATAACGAAATAAGGAAAAAGGGGCAAGGGGGCCCTAGAATCCTTTTAGGATTCGGTACAGGAGCAAGGGGCGGCGGCGGCTCCCTTCGCTGGCTCCTGGCGCGCGCGAGGCTGGGGCGCAGCGGCCTGGCCTGGGCCTTGGTCCAGTTTTTTTTAAACGGTTTCGCACGGTTTCGCGCGCGGCAAAGAAATCAGAAAAGAAAATCTACCGGACTCCAAAATTAATAAAGTAAATTTTCCCCGACTCCTAAAAATGAGCCGAACAAAATGAACTTTTACTCGGGGCCTAAAATGCAATTTTTGAAAATACGCATTTTTCCCTAAGGCAAATAAACTCCGAGAAAATCCAAAATTTGATTTATTTATTAAATCCTCATTTTTCCAAATTTTTGGGAATGTCATATTATTCCCTCTCATATTTTTTTATTGTAAAAATATTTGAAGATAAAATAAATAATCCAAATGATCCTCTTTTCAAAATTTGAAAGAACTCAAATATGAAAATTTTGAAATCTCCAACTCTCTCCGTGGGTCCTTGAGTTGCGTGAAATTTCTAGGATCAACAAAATGCAAGAAAATATGTGATGCATGATGATCTAATGTATAACATTCCAAATTGAAAATTTGGGATGTTACACCCATGCTCTTGGCGCCTCCCTCTCCCCTTGCTACACCTCTCCCTCTCGCACAAGCTTGGCGAAGCCCTGCCGAGATCATGCTGCATCCACCACCACGCCGTCGTGCTGCTGGATCTTCATCAACCTCTCTTTTCCCCTTGCTAGATCAAGAAGGAGGAGACGTCTTCCCAACCGTACGTGTGTTGAACGTGGAGGTGTCGTCCGTTCGGCGCTAGGATCTCCGGTGATTTGGATCACGATGAGTACGACTCCCTCAACCCCGTTCTCTTGAACGCTTCCGCACACGATCTACAAGGGTATGTAGATGCACTCCCCTCTCTCGTTGCTAGATGACTCCATAGATTGATCTTGGTGAACGTAGAATTTTTTTATTTTATGCAACGTTCCCCAACAGTGGCATCATGAGCTAGGTCTATGCGTAGTTACTATGCACGAGTAGAACACAAAGCAGTTGTGGGCGTATATGTTGTTAATTTTCTTGCCACTACTAGTCTTATCTTGCTTCGGCGGCATCGTGGGATGAAGAGGCCCGGACCGACCTTACACGTACGCTTACGTGAGACAGGTTCCATCGACTGACATGCACTAGTTGCATAAGGTGGCTAGCGGGTGTCTGTCTCTCCCACTTTAGTTGGAGCGGATTCGATGAAAAGGGTCCTTATGAAGGGTAAATAGAAATTGGCATATCACGTTGTGGTTTTACGTAGGTAAGAAACGTTCTTGCTAGAACACCTATAGAAGCCACGTAAAAACCTGCAACAACAACTAGAGGACGTCTAACTTGTTTTTGCAGCAAGTGTTTTGTGATGTGATATGGCCAAAGGATGTGATGAATGATATATGTGATGTATGAGATGATCATGTTCTTGTAATAGGAATCACGACTTGCATGTCAATGAGTATGACAACCGGCAGGAGCCATAGGAGTTGTCTTTATTTTTGTATGACCTGCGTGTCATTGAAGAACGCCATGTAAATTAGTTTACTTTATTGCTAAACGCATTAGCCATAGAAGTAGAAGTAGTCGTTGGCGTGACAACTTCATGAAGACATGATGATGGAGATCATGATGATGGAGATCATGGTGTCATGCCGGTGACGAAGATGATCATGGCGCCCCGAAGATGGAGATCAAAGGAGCAATATGATATTGGCCATATCATGTTACTATTTGATTGCATGTGATGTTTATCATGTTTTACATCTTATTTGCTTAGAACGACGGTAGCGTAAATAAGATGATCCCTCGAAATATTTCAAGAAAAGTGTTCCCCCTAACTGTGCACCATTGCGAAGGTTCGTTGCTTCGAAGCACCACGTGATGATCGGGTGATAGATCCTAACGTTCGAATACAACAGGTGTAAGCCAGATTTACACATGCAATACACTTATTAGGTTGACTTGACGACCTAGCATGTATAGACATGGCCTCGGAACACGGAAGACCGAAAGGTCGAGCATGAGTCGTATAGAAGATACGATCAACATGAAGATGTTCACCGACGTTAACTAGTCTGTCTCACGTGATGATCGGACACGGCCTAGTTGACTCGGATCATGTTTCACTTAGATGACTAGAGGGATGTCTGTCTAAGTGGGAGTTCATTGAATAATTTGATTAGATGAACTTAATTATCATGAACTTAGTCTAAAACCTTTGCAAAATGTCTTGTGGATCAAATGGCCAACGCCCATGTCCACCTCAACTTCAACACGTTCCTAGAGAAAACCAAGCTGAAAGATGATGGCAGCAACTATACGGACTGGGTCCGGAACCTGAGGATCATCCTCATAGCTGCCAAGAAAGATTATGTCCGAGAAGCGCCGCTAGGTGAAGCACCAATCCCAGAGAACCAAGACGTTATGAATGCTTGGCATTCTCGTGCTGATGATTATGCCCTCGTTCAGTGCGGCATGCTTTACAGCTTAGAACCGGGGCTCCAAAAGAGTTTTGAGAAACACGGAGCATATGAGATGTTCGAGGAGCTGAAAATGGTTTTCCAAGCTCATGCCCGGGTCGAGAGATATGAAGTCTCCGACAAGTTCTTCAGCTGTAAGATGGAGGAAAACAGTTCTGTTAGTGAGCACATACTCAAGATGTCTGGGTTGCACAACCGCTTGACTCAGCTGGGAGTTAATCTCCCGGATGACGCGGTCATTGACAGAATCCTCCAGTCGCTGCCACCAAGCTACAAGATCTTTGTGATGAACTTCAATATGCAGGGGATGGAAAAGACCATTTCGTGAGGTATATTCAATGCTGAAATCAGCAGAGGTAGAGATCAAAAAGGAACATCAAGTGTTGATGGTGAATAAAACCACTAAGTTCAAGAAAGGCAAGAGTAAGAAGAACTTCAAGAAGGACGGCAAGGGAGTTGCCGCGCCCGGTAAGCCAGTTGCCGGGAAGAAGTCAAACAATGGAACCAAGCCTGAGACTGAGTGCTTTTATTGCAAGGGAAGTGGTCACTGGAAGTGGAACTGCCCCAAGTACTTAGCCGACAAGAAGGCCGACAAAACCAAAGGTATATGTGATATACATGTAATTGATGTGTACCTTACCAGTGCTTGTAGTAGCTCCTTGGTATTTGATACTGGTGCGGTTGCTCATATTTGTAACTCAAAGCAGGAGCTGCGGAATAAGCGGAGACTGGCGAAGGACGAGGTGACGATGCGCGTCGGGAATGGTTCCAAGGTCAATGTGATCGCCGTCGGCACGCTACCTCTACATTTACCTACGGGATTAGTTGTAAATCTCAATAATTGTTATTTAGTACCAGCTTTGAGCATGAACATTGTATAAGGATCTCGTTTAATTCGAGATGGCTACTCATTTAAATCCGAGAATAATGATTGTTCTATTTATATGAGTGATATGTTTTATGGTCATGCCCCATTGGTGAATGGTTTATTCTTAATGAATCTCGAGCGCAATGTTACAAATATTCATAGTGTGAATACCAAAAGATGTAAAGTTGATAACGATAGTCCCACATACTTGTGGCACTGCCGCCTTGGTCACATTGGTGTCAAGCGCATGAAGAAGCTTCATGCTGATGGACTTTTAGAGTCTCTAGATTATGAATCGTTTGACACATGCGAACCATGCCTCATGGGTAAAATGACCAAGACTCTGTTCTCCGGAACAATGGAGCGAGCAACCAACTTATTGGAATTCATACATACTGATGTGTGCGGTCCAATGAGCGTTGAGGCTCGCGGAGGATATCGTTATGTTCTCACTCTCACTGATGACTTAAGTAGATATGGGTATGTCTACTTGATGAAACACAAGTCTGAGACCTTTGAAAAGTTCAAGGAATTTTAGAATGAGGTAGAGAATCAACGTGACCGAAAGATAAAGTTCTTATGATCAGATCGTGGGGGTGAATATTTAAGTTACGAATTTGGTACGCACTTAAGGAAATGTGGAATCATTTCACAACTCACGCCGCCTGGAACACCTCAGCGAAATGGTGTGTCCGAATGTCATAATCGCACTCTATTGGATATGGTGCGATCTATGATGTCACTTACTGATTTACAGCTATCATTTTGGGGTTACGCTCTAGAGACAACTACATTCACTTTAAATAGGGCACCGTCTAAATCCGTTGAAACGACACCCTATGAATTATGGTTCGGGAAGAAACCTAAGCTGTCGTTTCTAAAAGTTTGGGGATGCGATGCTTATGTCAAGAAACTTCAACCTGAAAAGCTTGAACCCAAGTCGGAAAAATGTGTCTTCATAGGATACCCTAAGGAAACCATTGGGTATACCTTCTACTTAAGATCCGAGGGCAAGATCTTTGTTGCTAAGAACGGGTCCTTTCTAGAGAAAGAGTTTCTGTCGAAAGAATTAGGTGGGAGGAAAGTAGAGATTGATGAAGTACTACCTCTTGAAACGGTAAGTAGCGCAACTCAGGAAGATGTTCCTGTGGTGCCTGCACCGACAAGAGAGGAGGTTAATGATGATGATCAAGATACTTCGGATCAAGCTCCTACTGAACTTCGAAGGTCCACAAGGACACGTTCCGCACCAGAGTGGTGAGGCAACCCTGTCTTGGAAATCATGTTGTTAGACAACAGTGAACCTTCGAACTATGAAGAAGCGATGGCGGGCCCAGATTCCAACAAATGGCTTGAAGCCATGCAATCCGAGATAGGATCCATGTATGAAAACAAAGTGTGGACTTTGACAGACTTGCTTGATGATCGACGAGCGATAGAAAACAAATGGATCTTTAAGAAGAAGACGGACGCGGATGGTAATGTTACCATTTATAAAGCTCGACTTGTCGCTAAGGGTTATTGACAAGTTCAAGGGATTGATTACGATGAGACATTCTCTCTCGTAGCAAAGTTGAAGTCCGTCCGAATCATGTTAGCAATTGCCGCATACTATGATTATGAGATATGGCAAATGGACGTCAAAACGGCATTCCTTAACGGTCACCTTAAGGAAAAACTATATATGATGCAGCCGGAAGGTTTTGTCGACCTAAGAATTCTAACAAGGTATGCAAGCTCCAGCGCTCCATCTATGGGCTGGTGCAAGCATCTCGTAGTTGGAACATTCTCTTTAATGAGATGATCAAAGCGTTTGGGTTTATGCAGACTTATGGAGAAGCCTGCGTTTACAAGAAAGTGAGTGGGAGCTATGTAGCATTTCTTATATTATATGTGGATGACATACTTTTGACGGGAAATGATATAGAACTTTTGGACAGCATTAAGGCCTACTTGAATAAGTGTTTTTCAATGAAGGACCTTGGAGAATCTGCTTACATATTAGGCATCAAAATCTATAGAGATAGATCAAGACGCCTCATAGGTCTTTCACAAAGCACATACCTTGATAAGATATTGAAGAAGTTCAATATGGATCAGTCCAAGAAGGGGTTCTTGCCTGTGTTGCAAGGTGTGAAATTGAGCTCGGCTCAAT
The DNA here is from genome assembly GCF_002162155.2 of Triticum dicoccoides. NCBI lineage: Eukaryota > Viridiplantae > Streptophyta > Magnoliopsida > Poales > Poaceae > Triticum > Triticum dicoccoides. Next base: position 763,778,717 of record NC_041393.1, on the reverse strand, counting down.
GCCCGACCACGGCAGAAGATAGCGAAAAGATGAGTGTCGTCCCCTATGCCTCAGCCATAGGGTCTATCATGTATGCCATGACCTGTACCAGACCTGATATAAACCTTGTCGTAAGTTTGGTAGGAAGGTACCAAAGTAATCCCGGCATGGAACACTGGACAGCGGTCAAGAACATCCTTAAGTACCTGAAAAGGACTAAGGATATGTTTCTCGTATATGGAGGTGACGAAGAGCTTGTCGTAAAGGGTTACGTCGACGCTAGCTTCGACACAGATCTGGATGACTCTAAGTCACAAACCGGATACGTGTATATTTTGAATGGTGGGGCAGTAAGCTGGTGCAGTTGCAAGCAGAGCATCATGGCGGGATCTACATGTGAAGCGGAGTACATGGCAGCCTTAGAGGCAGCGCATGAAGCTATCTGGGTGAAGGAGTTCATCACTGACCTAGGAGTCATACCCAATGCGTCGGGGCCGATCACACTCTTCTGTGACAACACTGGAGCTATTGCACTTGCCAAGGAGCCCAGGTTTCACAAGAAGACCAGGCACATCAAGCGTCGCTTCAACTCCATTCGTGAAAATGTTCAAGATGGAGACATAGATATTTGTAAAGTACATACGGATCTGAATGTAGCAGATCCGTTGACTAAACCTCTCCCTAGAGCAAAACATGATCAACACCAGAACGCAATGGGTGTTCGATACATCACAATGTAACTAGATTATTGACTCTAGTGCAAGTGGGAGACTGTTGGAAGTATGCCCTAGAGGCAATAATAAAATGGTTATTATTATATTTCTTTGTTCATGATAATTGTCTTTTGTTCATGCTATAATTGTATTATCCGGAAATCGTAATACATGTGTGAATACATAGACCACAACAAGTCCCTAGTGAGCCTCTAGTTGACTAGCTCGTTGATCAACAGATAGTCATGGTTTCCTGAGTATGGACATTGGATGTCATTGATAACGGGATCACATCATTAGGAGAATGATGTGATGGACAAGACCCAATCATAAGCATAGCACAAAGATCGTGTAGTTCGTTTCGCTAGAGCTTTTCCAAATGTCAAGTATCATTTCCTTAGACCATGAGATTGTGCAACTCCCGGATACCGTAGGAGTGCTTTGGGTGTGCCAAACGTCACAACGTAACTGGGTGACTATTAAGGTGCACTACGGGTATCTCCAAAAGTGTCTGTTGGGTTGGCACGAATCGAGACTGGGATTTGTCACTCCGTATGATGGAGAGGTATCTCTGGGCCCACTCGGTAATGCATCATCATAATGAGCTCAATGTGACCAAGTGTCTGGTCACGGGATCATGCATTATGGTACGAGTAAAGTGACTTGCTGGTAACGACATTGAACGAGGTATTGGGATACCCACGATCGAGTCTCGGGCAAGTAACGTACTGACTGACAAAGGAAATAGTATACGGGATTGATTGAATCCTCGACATCGTGGTTCATCCGATGAGATCATCGAGGAGCATGTGGGAGCCAACATGGGTATCCAAATCCCGCTGTTGGTTATTGACCGGAGAGGCGACTCGGTCATGTCTGCATGTCTTCCAAACCCGTAGGGTCTACACACTTAAGGTTCGGTGATGCTAGGGTTGTAGAGATATGAGTATGCAGTAACCCGAAAGTTGTTCGAAGTCCCGGATGAGATCCCGGACGTCCTGAGGAGTTCCGGAATGGTCCGGAGGTGAAGAATTATATATAGGAAGTCAGGTTTCGGCCATCGGGAAAGTTTCAGGGGTCACCGGTATTGTACCGGGACCACCGGAAGGGTCCCGGGGGTCCACCTGGTGGGGCCACCTATCCCGGAGGGCCCCATGGGCTGAAGTGGGAGGGGAACCAGCCCCTGGTGGGCTGGTGCGCCCCCCTTGCCCCCCCCGGCGCCTAGGGTTGGAAACCCTAGGGGTGGGGGCGCCTCCACCTGGCTTGGGGGGCAAGTTTCCCCCTTGGCCGCCGCTCCCCCTTCGAGATTGCATCTCCTAGGGCCGGTGCCCCCCTTAGAGGGCCTATATAAAGGGGGGGAGGGAGGGCAGCCACACCCATGCTCTTGGCGCCTCCATCTCCCCTTGCTACACCTCTCCCTCTCGCAGAAGCTTGGCGAAGCCCTGCCGAGATCGTGCTGCATCCACCACCACGCCGTCGTGTTGCTGGATCTTCATCAACCTCTCTTTCCCCCTTGCTGTATCAAGAAGGAGGAGACGTCTTCCCAACCGTACGTGTGTTGACCGTGGAGGTGCCGTCCGTTCGGCGCTAGGATATCCGGCGATTTGGATCACGACGAGTACGACTCCCTCAACACCGTTCTCTTGAACGCTTCCGCACGCGATCTACAAGGGTATGTAGATGCAATCCCCTCTCTTGTTGCTAGATGACTCCATAGATTGATCTTGGTGAACGTAGAATTTTTTTATTTTATGCAACGTTCCCCAACAGAGAGAGCCATACATGAATTGGAATTTGCTAGAATACTCTATGTTCTTCACTTATATCTTTTGAGCTTGATAGTTTTGCTCATTGTGCTTCACTTATATTTTTTGAGCGTGATAATTTTTGCTCTAGTGCTTCACTTAGATCTTTTAGAGAATGGTGGTGTATTTGTTTTAAAGAAACTATTGATCTCTCATGCTTCACTTACATTATTTTGAGAGTCGTTAATAGCATGGTAATTTGCTTAATATTAATATACTTGGTATTCAAGATATGTGAAACTTTCTTTTGAGTGAATTGAATACTAAGATAAGTTTGATGCTTCATAATTGTTCTGAGATATGGAGGAGATAATATCAAAGTCGTGCTAGTTGAGTAATTGTGAATTTCAGAAATGCTTGTGTTGAAGTTTGCAAGTCCCGTAGCATGCACGTATGGTTAAAGTTGTGTAACAAATTTGAAACATGAAGTGTACCTGGCTTGTGCATCCTTATGAGTGGTGGTCGGTGACGAGTGATGGTCTTTTCCTACCAATCTATCCCCCTAGGAGCATGCACGTAGTACTTGATTTTTGATGACTTCTAAATTTTTGCAATAAGTATATGAGTTCTTTTGACTAATGTTGAGTCCATGGGTTATACGCACTCTCACCTTTCCGCCTTTGCTAGCCTCTTAGGTACCGTGCATTGCCCTTTCTCACCTTGAGAGTTGGTGCAAACTTCACCGGTGCATCCAAACCCCGTGATACGATACACTCTATCACACATAAACCTCCTTATATCTTCCTCAAAACAGCCACCATACCTACCTATCATGGCATTTCCATAGCCATTCCGAGATATATTGCCATGCAACTTCCACCATCATCATCATGACATACATTACTTTTGTCATATTGCCTTTGCATGCTTATGTAGTTGACATCATATTTGTGGCAAAGCCACCATGCATTATTTTTCATACATGTCACTCTTGATTCATTGCACCATCCCGGTACTCCGCTGGAGGCATTCATATAGAGTCATATCTTTTTCTAAGCTTCGAGTTGTAATCCTTATGTTGTAATCAATAGAAGTGTGATGATCATCATTATTAGAGCATCGCCCAAACAAAAAAAAGAGAAAGGCCAAAAGAAAAAAAAAGGCCCAAAAAAATATAAAAAAGTGGGGCAATGCTACTATCTCTTTTCCACACTTGTGCTTCAAAGTAGCACCTTGTTCTTCATGTAGTGAGTCTCATATATTGTGCTTCAAAGTAGCACCTTGTTCTTCATGTTGTTAGTCTCATGAGTTGTCTTTTTATACTAGTGGGAATTTTTCATTATAGAACTTGGCTTGTATATTCCTATGATGGGCTTCCTCAAATGCCCTAGGTCTTCGTGAGCAAACGAGTTGGACACACACCCACTAGTTTTCCTTTTGTTGAGCATTCATAGCTCTAGTGCATCCGTTGCATGGCAATCCCTACTCCTCCTGTTGACATCAATTGATGGGCATCTCCATAGCCTGTTGATTATCCTCGTCAATGTGAGACTTTCTCCTTTTTTGTCTTCTCCACACAATCCCCATCATCATATTCTATGCCACCCATAGTGCTATATCCATGGCTCACGCTCATGTATTGCGTGAAGGTTGAAAAAGTTTGAGATTATTTAAGTATGAAACAATTGCTTGGTTTGTCATCGGGGGTATAGAAGTTGGGAACATCTTTGTGTGACGAAAATGAAGCATAGCCTAACTATATGATTTTGTATGGATGAACTTTCTTTTGCCATGCTATTTTGAGAAGACATGATTGCTTTGATTAGTATGCTTGAAGTATTATTATTTTTGTGTAAATATGAACTTTTGTCTTGAATCTTTCAGATTTGAATATTCATGCCACAATTAAGAAGATTTACATTGAAATTATGCCAAAGTATCACTCCGCATCAAAAATTCTTTTTTATCATTTACCTACTCGAGGACGAGCAGGAATTAAGCTTGGGGATGCCTGATACGTCTCCAACGTATCTATAATTTTTGATTGCTCCATGCTACTTTATCTACTGTTTTGGACTATATTGGGCTTTATTATCCACTTTTATACTATTTTTGGGACTAACCTATTAACCAGAGGCCCAGCCCAGAATTGCTGTTTTTTGCCTATTTCAGTATTTCGAAGAAACGAAATATCAAACGGACTCCAAACGGAATGAAACCTTCGGGAACGTGATTTTCTCACCGAACGTGATCCAGGAGACTTGGACCCTACTCCAAGACGTAACAGAGGCGGTCACAACGGTGGGGGGCGCGCCCCCCTGCCTCGTGGCCCCCCTGTTGCTCCACTGACGTACTCCTTCCACCTATATATACCAACGTACCCCCAAACGATCAGATGGGGAGCCAAAAACCTAATTCCACCGCCGCAACCTTCTGTATCCACGAGATCCCATCTTGGGGCCTGTTCCGAAGCTCCGCCGGAGGGGGCATCTACCACAGAGGGCTTCTACATCAACACCATAGCCCCTCCGATGAAGTGTGAGTAGTTTACTTCAGACTTCGGGTCCATAGCTAGTAGCTAGATGACTTCTTCTCTCTTTTTGGATCTCAATACAATGTTCTCCCCCTCTCTCTTGGAAATCTATTCGATGTAATCTTCTTCTTTTTGCGGTGTGTTTGTTGAGACCGATGAATTATGGGTTTATGATCCAGCTTATCTATGAATAATATTTGAATCTTCTCTGAATTCTTTTATGTATGATTGAGTTATCTTTGCAAGTCTCTTTGAATTATCCATTTGGTTTCTCGACAAATATTTCTCGACAAACACACCGCAAAAAGAGTTTACATCAAATAGATATCCACAAGAGAGGGGGAGAACACTGTATTGAGATCCAAAAAGAGAGAAGAAGCCATCTAGCTAATAACTATGGACCCAAAGGTCTGTGGTAAACTACTCACAACTTATCGGAGGGGTCATGGTGTTGATGTAGAAACCCTCCATGGTCGATTCCCCCTCCGGTGGAGCACCGACGAAGGCTCCAAGATCGGATCTCGCGGATACAGAAGGTTACGGTGGTGTAAATTGTGTTTCGTTGGCTCCCTGGATGTTTTCGGGGTACGCAGGTATATATAGGAGGAAGAAGTACGTCAGTGGCCGCCTGGGGGCCCAGGAGATAGGGGGCGCGCCCAGAGGGGGTGGGCGCGCCCTCCTATCTCCGGGACGCCTCGCAAGCTTCTTGACTTGCACTCCAAGTTCTCCGGATCACGTTCGTTCCAAAAATCACGCTCCCAAAGGTTTCATTCTGTTTGGACTCCATTTGATATTCCTTTTCTTTGAAATACTGAAATAGGCAAAAAAAACAGCAATACGGGCTGGGCCTTCGGTTAGTAGGTTAGTCCCAAAACTGATATAAATGTATAAAATAAAGCCCATAAACATCCAAAAGGGGTAATATAATAGCATGGAACAATCAAAAATTATAGATATGTTGGAGACGTATCGCTTCTCCCTAGATGGGAGAAGGGTTTCCCCTCTGGTCCTTAGCTCCCAAGGCGTGGGAGGGGCGAGAGCCCCTCCGAGATTGGATCTATCTCTCTGTCTCTCTCTCTTTCTGCATTCTGTAATTGTGCCCTGGCATCATTTCTTTTATATCTGGAGATCTGTAACTCTGATTGGAATGAAACCTTCGCCCAGATCTTTTTCCAAAAAATAGCTTTCTTGCGGCCAAAGAAGGGCATCAACCGCCTTACGAGGGGCCCAGGAGGGTAGGGGTCGCGCCCACCTGGAGTGGGCGTGGGCCCCTGTCTCGTGGCAACCTCGGGCACCGTCTCGCGTTGATTTTACATCCCAAAAATCACAAATATTCCAAAATAATTCTCCGTCCGTTTTTATCCCGTTTGGACTCCGTTTGATATGGGGTTTCTGCGAAACATAAAACGTGCAACAGACATGACCTGGCACTGGGCACTGGGCACTGGGCACTGGACCATAATTATTAGAGGAATTACTAGGGAATAGTCTAGGATTAAAGTTTCCTCTATAAGCATTGTTTCCAAAATTATTCCTACCAACAAAATTCATATCCATAGATTCATTATTATTCTCAATCAAAGTAGACAAATGCATATCATTGGGATCAGTAGGAGCACTCTTAGTAGCAAACAATTTCATAAGTTCATCCATCTTTCCACTCAAACACATGAAACCTTGGTTGATGTAATGCAATGCCACCAAGATGATGTGGTCAAAAATTTGGCATGTTTGACGAAAGTTTGGACACACACCCCTCACAAACCGGAGCAACTCACTAGATGGCTCGTGATTCTGAGAGGGAACAATGCATATTTGATGATGAACGGGAGATACCTTCCTCTTATGGCCTTCAAATTTTTTCTACGTGTAACATGCACTAATACAACTGTCATGTGCAAATTTGGAAAATTTCAGGGGTGAGTTGACCTTTTGAAGACATTTAAGTGATTTTATAGCTATTTAATGACCGCAATTCAAATTAGAACAACATGTACATGCAACGGCTAACCATAACGGGTTGAAAAATCATATTCGTGTACTTGTGTGCGAGTTAATTCCATGTGTAGTAAAGTAGAAGGAATTTTCAAACATATTGGTCTCACGGCATGGACACATGCATGGAGTGCCATGGCATTTTAATTCCAAAAATTTATAAACTAATCAGAAAAACATGAAACCTTGCTTGATGTAATGTCATGCCACCAAGATGATGTGCTAAAAAAATTGGCCTGTTTGACGAAAGTTTAGATACACGCCCCTCAAAAACCGGAGCAACTCACTAGAAGGCTCATGGTTCCGAGAGGGAACAATGCATGTTTGATGACGAACGGGAGATAGCTTCCTCTGACGGTCTTCAAAAGTTTTCTACGTGTAACGTGCACTAATACAACTGTTATCTCAAAATTTGTAAAATTTCAGGGTCATTTGACCTTTTGAAGACATTTAAGTGATTTCCTAGCTATTTAATGACCGTAATTCAAATTTGAACTACATCTACATGCAACAGTTAACCATAATAGTTTGAAAAATCATATATGTGTACTTGTGTGCGAGTTAATTCCTTGTGTAGTAAATTAGAAGGAATTTTCAAACATATTGGTCTCACGGCATGAACACATGCATGGAGTGCCATGGCATTTTAATTCCAAAAATTTATAAACTAATCAGAAAAACATGAAACCTTGCTTGATGTAATGTCATGCCACCAAGTTGACGTGGTAAAAAAATGGGCCTGTTTGACGAAAGTTTGGACACACACCCCTCACAAACCGGAGCAACTCACTAGAAGGCTTGTGGTTCCAAGAGGGAACAATGCATGTTTGATGATGAACAGGAGTTAGTTCATCTTACGGCCTTCAATTGTTTTCTACGTGTAACGTGCACTAATACAAATCTCATGTGAAAATTTGGAAAATTTCAGGGGTCATTTGACCTTTTGAAGACATTTAAGTGATTTTCTAGCCATTTAAAGACTGTAATTCAAATTTGAACTACATCTACATGCAACGGCTAACCATAACAGTTTGGAAAATCATATTTGTGTAGTTGTGTGCGAGTTAATTCCATGTGCAGTAAATTAGAAGGAATTTTCAAACATATTGGTCTCACAGCATGGACACATGCATGGAGTGCCATGGCATTTTAATTCCAAAAGTTTATATAATGATCAATAAAACATGAAACCTTGCTTGATGTAATATCATGCCACCAAGATGATGTGGTAAAAAACTTGGCAAATTTAACGAAAGTTTGGACACACAGCCCTCACAAACCGGAGCAACTCACTAGAAGGCTTGTGGTTCCCAGAGGGAACAATCCATGTTTGATGACGAACGAGAGATAGCTTCCTCTTACGGCCTTCAATTTTTTTGTACGTGTAACATGCACTAATACAACAGCCATGTGAAATTTTGGAAAATTTCAGGGGTCATTTGACCTTTTTAAGACATTTAAGTGATTTTATAGCCATTTAATGACCATATTTCAGATTTGAACTACATCTACATGCAACGGCTAACCATAATGGTTTGAAAATCATATTTGTGTACTTGTGTGCGAGTTAAAAAATCATCCGACGATGTAAATATCTGGTGTTCAAAAAACAAAATATAAAATCTGGTAAGACAACCGCCCCCCACATGATTGGCACTCTATTTCGCACCTCGAGGTTTGGAAGGTGAGTGCCAGGCGTTATTAATCAGACACGGTTCTGCATTGGGAACCGTCATCTATTATGTTCACACACGGATTTTGCTACGGGAATTGTGTGTAATTCAAACTATATTACTTGTAAATTCCGGTGACCGGCGTGTGTACTATTCCCGTCGATCTAGATTCCGGCCGCCAATAAATACTACCTTGCTCACGTCGTCCCGCCTGCATTCTCATCTATATCCTCCCCTGGCTTGCCATCTCTCTCTCTCTCTCACTCTCTCTCTCTCTCTATGTCAATTCTCTGCCATGGCGCCACCGGTCTGCCCACGCCGACGAGGAGTCGCCACCCCCCGAGGACGCTCACTCGAAGAGCAGCGACGAGGACCCCTACGCGCCGCCGTACGAGGTTGTGCCAGACCCCCCAACTTTGGATTGGTTTTGGGGCTAGTACGATCTTTGTCTTTGGAATCGCCGTTGCCGGCTGAGAAAGCCAGGCAAGTGGCTTTCAAGAAGGAGATGGCGGAGGAGGATGCCAGGTACCAGGCGGCCTGTGAAGCCCGTGATGCCGCCTGGAAAAATCAGGCTAATACATCTCCAACGTATCTATAAATTATGAAGTATCCATGCCATGTTTACAATAGTTTTATATGATATTGGTATGATTTGATTAGAACTAACCCGGAATGACGCTGTTTTCAACAGCACTACCGTGGTGTTGTTTTTGAGCAGAAATAAAAGTTCTCGGAATGCGCTGAAAATCAATGGAGATTATTTTGGAAAATATAAAAAATACTGGAATGAAGAGTTACCGGAGGGCAGGCCCGTGGGGCCCACGAGGGTGGAGGACGCGCCCCTGTGCCTCGTGGACTTTCCATGGGGCCCCCTAAAATTGTTTTCAATGCCAACCTCTCCTATAAATGCCCAAAAGTCCAGAAAATAACCTAGATCAGAAGTTCCGCCGCTGCAAGCCTCTGTAGCCATGAGAAATCAATCTAGGCCCTCTCTAGCACCCTGCCGGAGGGGGCCATCATCACCGGAGGCCAAGGCCATGGAGGAGGATCCCGGAGGGGCCATCATCGCCATGAAGGCCAATATCCAGAGGGAGAACCTCTCCCCATCCAGGGGGAGGCCATGGAGGAGGTAGCACAAGGGGGAGAACCTCTCCTCCTCTCTCTCTGTGGCACCGGAGTGCCATGGGGAGGGGAATCATCGCCGCGGTGATCGTCTTCATCAACATCACCATCATCATGACTATCCTCATCTCTTTTACGCGGTCCACTCTCCCGCACCCCGCTGTAATCTCTACTTGAACATGGTGCTTTATGCCACATATTATGATCCAATGATGTGTTGCCATCCTATGATGTTTTGAGTAGATATCCTTTGTGTTTGGGTTGATTGATGATCTAGATTGGTATGAGTTTTATGTTTTATTTTGGCGCTGTCCTATTGTGCCCTCCGTGTCGCGCAAGCGTGAGGGATTCCCGCTGTAGGATGTTGCAATACGTTCATGATTCGCTTATAGTGGGTTGCTTGAGTGACAGAAGCATAAATCCGAGTAAGGGGGGTTGATACGTATGGGATAAAGGGGACTTGATATGTTAATGCTATGGTTGGGTTTTACCTTAATGATCTTCAATAGTTGCGGATGCTTGCTAGAGTTCCAATCATAAGTGCATATGATCCAAGAAAAGAAAGTATGTTAGCTTATGCCTCTCCCTCATATGAATTGCAATGACTACTACCGGTCTTGTTAACAATTGCCTAGGATAATTCTGAACACCGACCCATCATTATTCCACACTCACTATTTATAATATTTAGTAATATATTCTTACTTTATGATAATAGAACCTACTCTTATATTTTAGCTCTCCGATACCATGCAAAGTTATCCTCTTCGTACCCACAACGTAGTTTTATTTCTCGTTTATAGTTGGAAGCAAACGTTCAGTGTACGTAGAGCCGTATCAGTGGCAGATAGGACTTGAGAGAATATTGATCTTACCTTTAGCTCCTTGTGGGTTCGACACTCCATACTTATCACTTCCACCTTTGGGAATTGCTACGATGATTCCCTGCACTTGGGGATTATCAAGCTCTTTTCTAGCGCCGTTGCTGGGGAGCAATAGCGTGGGGTTGATATTTTCGTGTATGCTTGTTTGCTTTCTTCACTAAGTAGTTTTTATTTTCCCTTTTTGTTTTTCTTGGTTGTGGGTGAAACATACAAAAATAAATAAATAAATGAAAATACAAAAAGATTCACTTGCCTCATATGCCTAAAAAGTTTTTTTCAAAAAGAGAAGTGATTGGAAAGTTATGCATTGGAGAAGTGAGGGTCGACCTTGAACACTTGTGTTCATGCTCATGGAAACAATGTAGAATATTTCATGGAAGTTTCTCTGAAAATAATTATCCCCTTGTATATATCCATTGTATCATAAAAATAATGTGCCAAGCTTTGATTTTAGGATGATTAGATTGCTTGTTTACTATGTGCAGTGCAAAAACAGAAACTTTGGCTGTAGCGCGTGAATTTACATTTTTTACTGGAAAGTCAAATGGGTCTGAAACTTTTTGCACATTGCTTCTGTACAAAAATTTTAAATTTTCATATTTGTTTTAGAATTTTTGGAGTTACAGAATTATACAAAATTTCCAGATTACTATAGACTGTCCTATTTTTGACAGATTCTGTTTTCTATGTGTTGTTCGCTTATTTTGATGAATCCATGGGTAGTATTGGGGGGTATGAACCATGGTTAAGTTGGAATACAGTTGATAAAGTGCTAATATGAAATTGGAATGAGTTTACAACAGTACCTAAAGGTAGTGATTTGCTTTGTATACTAACGGATCTCACAAACTTTTTGTGGATGAAGTGTTTGAAGAACGAGGAGTTACCGATGTGAGAAGAATAAAGAGAGGCAAGACTTCAAGATTGCGGATGCCCAAGGCACCCCAAGTAAATATTCCAAGAATACTCAGGCATCTAAGCTTGGGTATGCCCCGGTTGGCATCCCATCTTTCTTCTTCAACAATTATCGGTATACCTTGGTTTTTGTTTTGTTCACATGATTTGTGTCCTTTGTATTTTTCTTTTTCTTTAGGAACCATGATGGTATGAGATAGCCCTTCATTTATTTATAGAATGCTTCATGTGCTTCACTTATATTCCTTGAGTATGATCTTATAGAATGCTCATTGTGCTTCACTGAAATCCTTTGAGTATGGTTTATTAGAATGCTTCATGTGCTTCACTTATATCTTTTGAGTATGACCTTATAGAATACTCTTTGTGCTTCACTTAAATCTTTTGAGTCTGGTTTTATAGAATGCTTCGTGTGCTTCCTGAATAGATCTGCCATATTCTTAAGAGAAAACGCCTTGACCTTTGGCTCTATAACTCGGTTACTCGGATCCTCCTCTAGCGGGAGGATGAAATTTGTCATCAGCAAGGTCCAAAGATCACCTTTTAGTTTATCCTGGACATTAGAAACTTCAGGGTCGTCCTTACTCTTATTCCATTGCTGGAGGCTTATTGGGACGCTGTCCCTACCAATAGCTCCGCACTGAGATAAAAATGTGTCCTTGGTATGCTTGGGAGCAACCGGTTGGCCATCACTGGTACGCGTTGGTGCTATACAAATGGGTTTTAACCCCTTTCCGCGACGGCATTTG
>NC_041393.1:763682803-763766125 GCF_002162155.2 Triticum dicoccoides | reverse complement strand
TCCCACACGACCCGAAAACCGTCGGGGATAGGCCCTCCTGGCACACAAGCTGGGGCAAAATGAGCTCGTGTGCGATCGGGCGAGGCATCAAAGCCGAGTCGTTTTCGTTCGTATGTACATCTCACACGGTGAATCCCAGAAAAACATTTCGGTTCGTATGTCTATCACACGGTCAATCCAAGGAGTACGTTTCCTTTCTTATGTACATCCTACACAGTCAATCCAGGGAAAACGTTTCCGTTCGTATGTACATCCCACATAGTCAATCCAGGGAAAACGTTTCCGTTCGTATGTACATCTCACACAGTCAATCCAGGGAAAACGTTTCCGTTCGTATGTACATCCCACACAGGTTTATGTATAGGCTCGTGTGTGATAGGTGTAACTATCACACATGCTCTGCCTTGGTTAAACGTTTGCTTTTATCAACTACATCACACACGATCTGATGAACAAAGCTGTGTGGCATTGGGCTATCCATCACAATCGCTTTTACTTCTAGAACCGTTTGCAAAGTTCCATCACCCATTTAGTAGGTTTATTAGTTTACAATTAACTAGCGGGGTTACCCGCGCATTTGCGCGGCTAGATTTTTTTATTTATAATTTCCTTTGTTAGAAGCTATATTTTTTCATTTAAAGAAATTACATTTTAAAATAAACATAGTATATGATCAAATATGGTTTAAAACTTGTGTTTATGAAAAGGTACATTTTGAATTCAAGCATGTATGTTTGTACCTGTATGTATGTATGTATGTATGTATGTATGTATAGGTGATGTCTTTGCCTATTTTAATTGTTCCGTAGAAACTTCGAACATTTTATGAGTTCCATCACGATTTTATCTCTCTCTCTCTCTGTGTGTGTGGGCGCGCGCGCATGCGCGCACGTGTTTTCAATGCCAAATGTGTTGTTGTTTTCATCTTTATTATTCTTGATTACGAACTAATACTTTAGATTACCATGATGAAATCTTGAAACACATAAGATGTTTATAAATGTGGAAATTTGGTATTAGTAAAATTTTCCATAAATAAATTTTAATTCTCCCACCAATGTGAAAAAAAAGGAAAAACACCTATAACAATCCAAGTATTTTGCTGACACCACTTACTACATGAGCAAATGCAATGCTACCTCGATTTTGCTGAGATAAATGCTACCCCGATTGCTCCCATGTGCCACAGCTTTGATAAATATTCATGTGTATGCTTCTTTTATCAAACCGTATTAAATCTCCATTGCTAATTACCATCTTGTAAAAAATAACTATATTGATTATCACATCTTTACCTAATAATAAAGAAAATTGGGTTTCTGTCGTCCGTCATGAAATTGCCCCTGAAGTTGTAAATATTTACCCGCCATGCCACCGGTAAGTCAAAAACGATTCCTTTTTTTCGAGTCGCTGCATCGGCCATTGGTTGTTCATTAAGGATAGGTCTCGTATTATATCACAAGTGTTTGGGTATTACGTTGGCTAAAGGCCCTCTCTTCCACCTCGGAGATCCATGTTCGATTCCCGCCTGCTCTCCTTTTCTTCTTTGCTTTACTCATCATTTTTCTCTTTAAATACAGGGTGGCGTAGGATATTAGCTTCATTTATCAGATAGGCTGCATGCATAATGTTTGTAATTTTGGTCCAGCTTTTCTCTATTTAACTTTTTTCTTTTTTTTGAGCAAATTCAAATGCTTTTCTAAATATTCATATCTTTCAAACTAACTTTAAATCAAAAATGTTATATATGAAAATTTCTTAAAAAAATTTGTACATTTGAAATATGCTGTTATCCTGCATGTTAACCATTTTTAAAATTACATTTGGAATGCAACGTTAAATGCTATCTTTTATGGAGTATTTTGAAAATGCCTACAACATATGTCCCCTACCCCATTTAAATTGTGTAGATATGATAGTCTGACGCTCTCACGAGAGCTATTATTGGCATCATAGAGGATGTTGATTCCTACAAATTAAGGATCTTGACTTGGATTACAGTTGTAAATACATATATCAGCAAGATAAAAATAATGCTCTTATGCACATGCTATCATTGAGTAATAAAAATTACTTTGCTCTTTTCATCAATATTTGTTGGGCATCACCGAGGAGTAATTACAATAAAGGTGTAAAAAGATAGCGACAACTAGGTTGATATTTCCATTATCTAATAAGTTGGAAACACTTTGAGTACACTTGAAAAATCATCCGACTTTTAGGTTTTTATATGCAATAATACAACTTATTATGTTGTTTGTCATGCGTCATCGTAAAAGATTCAAGGGATTTGCTGATGTGGTTGCTATGTGTATGAGGGATGATTTTTTCTCCCGTGGCAACGCACGGGCATGTTTGCTAGTATGAACCTACTTTGGTTTCATGAAGGTGACCTCATCATAGGTTTCATTGGCCTTGTACATCATCTTTGATATGTTGGCCATCCAATAGCTCCCCTATTTCGTGTATCCATATATATTCTGTTTCAGTTTCTTTTTAAAGCATGGATACAGGAAATCAACTTCCTGCGTACATGATGTGCACCATAAGCCATCACATCGGTTCATGTGCACAGAATGGACACATCTCTGCTACCATCCGTCAAGGGCAGTGCAACCACCAGTGGCACCGGCACGCCGTATTATGTAGACGGCCAAATAGCATCTCGTTCTGCCCACAGCGTCATTATTGGTCGCCGAGAGGACTACATGACCCGTCTAGTCCATCTCTACATCTCTTGCGTAGATGCAATTTATGCATGCGACTACGCGGCCATGGCCAACAACCTAGCCGGATTTTGTGTGCTGCCTCGTGCTTGCCACCACGATCTTAATGCTTCGAGGTTCGGCCATGTCATGTTTTGTTGTTACGCTAGCCTGTTAAATCTTCCTCGCATCCCAGAACTCTGTTGTGCATGGTGCCTCAGCGATGGTGCATGAAAGCAAGCCCTCCTGGCATATTACGTATCCATCCAACTCCACTTCATGCCAATCAAGAAATCCTTACCGTGTCTTGGAGCGGTTTATCATTATATGGAAACGGCCATCTTGAACCATGCCGTCGACCTCGTATGATGTCGGTCCTTTGAGACTTCTTCTTTTTAGGGAGAGAATTGGGTAGAGATTTTTTCATATTTCCTTTGTAGGTTTACCGATTTATGAGTCTACTCTTTTTGGCAGAAAGTCCTGCCCGTATGTTACTTTTTTTCTGATGCGTACGTGACCTAAATTTGTATGTGTCCATATTGCACGTGCCAATTTCTTTATTATAGGGGTGTATCTAATTATCTCTCGCAAAAAAATGATGTATCTAATTATTCTCCGCAAAAAGACCTACCCGTATGTTTCATTTTTTGGGACTGCTAAGTCTTAGTCGACCGAGGCTTAACCATGCTATATTCGTTTGATCTTACATGAAGATCCGTGTAAAAAATTTCTGTTAGTTTTTTTCTTACGTGTTGTGTCACTTGACTTAGACTTGACTATGTCCAAGTTGACTGAGACATAGCCACACCCTTCATTTTTCCCAGTTTGTACGTAAACCTGATTTTGTACATGTCCATATTACACACCTATTGCACGTGTCAATTTTCTTATTACATAGGTTTATCTATTTATGCATGTACAATATTTTTTCAAGAAGGCATGTCCATATGTTTCCTTCTTTCTAAGTATACGTAATATGATTTTATATTTGTCCGATAGGCCATGAGTTATTTTTTTGGCCCGATGAGCCGTGAGGTTCTTTTCCTAATATATAGTATGCATGGACGTGTGCCTCCGTGGCCAGGACTAATCTGCTGTACGTGGTCAGGACTCTCTTTTTGACCGGCTATTTCAAATTCTCTCTATATCCGGATTGGAACATGCCTTTTCACATATGTATTTTTTTTCGAGTTAGATATATCTGGTGCATAGACACGTGACAGTTCAATACTGTGGTCTATACGTGTTCACATGTTACACAATAAATTTTAAATGTTGGCCATTGATATTCTAATCAAACGGTGTAAATAAATATATCTGGTTGCTTGTTTGTCTCTTGTCTTAATTATATAATAGATAGTTCCAGTATGACGCAAATTCACATTTCATATCGAACAACTATTTGTCAGTTTCATATCAGGCACATAGATATATTTTAACATCACAGTACGATAGCTGCCTGAAAACAACGCAGTACAACATATAGCTAGGTCAACTTCATAAGAACAATATTAGAACAATATATTCATTTCCCTAATCGAGATCATCCAGACTCGTCTTATCCACCTCTACTTTCAGTTCAGTAAGAACCTGTTTTGCACTGGCCAACTGGGAAAGTGCCTCCTCCTTCGCCAACACCATCTTAGCAAAGTCTAAGTTAAAAAATCCAAGCTCAGTCTCCACCTTCCTCTTTTTACCCCGCATCTTCAAATATTCTTCAGCGTTGACAACACTTTCTCTAAGCCTACCTCTGTTCTCTTCCTGATACATGCTCCAGAGCTTTGCTAGGCACATCTTCAAAGACTGTGGCCACTCTTTATCAACCCACTCCAAGTAAGAACACTTCCGTTCAACCTATAATATTTAAAACTTTATCAGTAATAATTGTAGGGAAAATGGGTTTATAGCAACATAGAAAATCTCCAATACTTATTTTGAAAAACTGAAGAAATGAGTTAATTATGACATATGTTCTCAAAAAATCAATGTGCAAATGAATTAATTACTACTGAGACAACAACCAAATTCTGAAACATCAGAAGCTATAATTAACTACAACAACACTACAAGTTCTTACTCATGTACTATAAATAACAAATTAAACATTTTAAGGGGAAGGTAAATATAACTGCAACATCATAGCGACAGTGTTTGGATCACAACAAATTGATACTAACAGGTGTATACATGCACAAATTTAGTAACATAGAACTAAAAGAACTAGGGCTGTCCACTATGTATGCCAAAACCGGTGCAAAGAGAACTGTTGGTACATTTTGCACCGGTGCCCTGCACTAGCGAGCCGATGCAGCGGAAAAAAATCAGGGACCCGAACTCCGGAGCACCTAGTTTCTCCGATGCCCAGTACCTTCGCGCCATAAGGATTTAGTATTTTACTGCTTGGCTGCTCGGATGTGTGGACAAGTTGGCTGCACAAACTGCTGAAGCGGTGCCAAATAATTTTCTAATGGCACCGGTGATGAGATGGCAACATTTTTAGATACTAGGTACAAACTGTGACACTGTCTTAGGATGCATTTGGTTGAATGTGAGGTATGAATGGGTTGGGACCGTGACAGTGTCTGAATCACATCTAACAAATGATTTGTAACAACGAAATAGGGTCTAACCTTCTCTGCACATGCCAAAAACTTCCTCCCACTGTCCACGGATTCAAACGCAACTAGCTTCACGCATGGAGATTGATGGTGACAACGAGCAGATAGATCTTCAGCCACTCCGCTCCATTTGTTGCAACTGATGGTCCTAGGGAACTACAAGAGGAAGAAATGACTCAAATCGACCGCCGGGTAAAAATCCTTCATTCCAAGTCCTAGCCCAAGAGAGAGAAGAGAGGCATACCAGGGTGGTGAAGGAGTCGTCGGAGGAGGAGGAACAACCGGAGAGGTCTTTGAAGATGACCATGGTGACCCGGCGGTAGGATGCAAGATGGCGAGAGCGAGGAAGCAAGCGATGAAGCGACTATAGCTTTGGAAGGAAGGAAGGAAGGAAGGGGGAAACATGGGAAATGTGACTTGTGGTCGGGGAGAAAAGGGGGTGGGGAAGGGGGGGTAGATATTTTGGTGGTAGGCCAAAAATTTCAAAATGTGGAGGGAAACTTTGCGCACAGTGCCGCCGGTGAGGGTGTCCTGGATTAGGGGGTATTGCTACCTCTTCAGCACTGCGTTCGATTTCCCCGAAGAGGAGAGGATGATGTAGCAAAGTAGCGTAAGTATTTCCCTCAGTTTTTGAGAACCAAGGTATCAATCCAGTAGGAGACCACGTACAAGTCCCTCGTACCTACACAAAACGATAGCTCCTCGCAACCAACGCGATTAGGGGTTGTCAATCCCTTCACGGTCACTTACGAGAGTGAGATCTGATAGAGATGATAAATAATATTTTTGTATTTTTGATATATAGATGCAAAGTGAAAAGTAAAAGGCAAAGTCAAAACAAAGCAAGTAAATAAGTAATGGAGATTGATATGATGAGAATAGACCTGGGGGCCATAGGTTTCACTAGTGGCTTCTCTCAAGAGCATAGATATTCTATGGTGGGTGAACAAATTACTATTAAGCAATTGACAGAATTGAGCATAGTTATGAGTATATCTAGGTATGATCATGTATATAGGCATCACGTCCGAGACAAGTAGATCGAGACGATTCTGCATCTACTACTATAACTCCACTCATCGAACGCTATCCAGCATGCATCTACAGTATTAAGTTAAAAACAGAGTAATGCCTTAAGCAAGATGACATGATGTAGAGGGATAAATTCATGCAATATGATAAAAACCCCATCTTGTTATCCTCGATGGCAACAATACAATACGTGCCTTGCTGCCCCTTCTGTCACTTGGAAAGGACACCACAAGATTGAACCCAAAGCTAAGCACTTCTCCCATTGCAAGAACTACCAATCTAGTTGGCCAAACCAAACGGATAATTCGAAGAGACTTGCAAAGATAACTCAATCATACATAAAAGAATTCAGAGAAGATTCAAATATTGTTCATAGATAAACTGGATCATAAACCCACAATTCATCGGTCTCAACAAACACACCGCAAAAAGAAGATTACATCGAATAGATCTCCATGAGAGAGGGGGAGAACATTGTATTGAGATCCAAAAAGAGAGAATAAGCCATGTAGCTACTAGCTATGGACCCGAAGGTCTGAAGTAAACTACTCACACTTCATCGGAGGGGCTATGTTGTTGATGTAGAAGCCCTCCGTGGTGGATGTCCCCTCTGGCGGAGCTCCGGAACATGCCTCAAGATGGGATCTCGTGGATACAGAAGGTTGCGGCGGTGGAATTAGGTTTTTGGCTCCTGTTATGATGGTTTGGGGATACGTAGGTATATATAGGAGGAAGGAGTACGTCGGTGGAGCAACAGGGGGCCCACGAGGTAGGGGGGCGCGCCCTAGGGGGGGCGCCACCCACCCTTGTGACCGCCTCTTTTGTTCCTTGGAGCAGGGTCCAAGTCTCCTGGATCACGTTCGGTGAGAAAATCACGTTCCCGAGGGTTTCATTCCGTTTGGACTCCGTTTGATATTCCGTTTCTTCAGAACACTGAAATAGGCCAAAAACAACAATTCTGGGCTGGGCCTCCGGTTAATAGGTTAGTCCGAAAAATAATATAAAAGTGGAAAATAAAGCCCAATATAGTCCAAAACAGTAGATAAAGTAGCATGGAGCAATCAAAAATTATAGATACGTTGGAAACGTATCAGGCATCCCCAAGCTTAATTCCTGCTCGTCCTCGAGTAGGTAAATGATAAAAAAAGAATTTTTGATGTGGAGTGATACTTTGGCATAATTTCAATGTAAATCTTCTTAATCGTGGCATGAATATTCAGATCCGAAAAATTCAAGGCAAAAGTTCAGATTGACACAAAAATAATAATACTTCAAGCATACTAATCAAAGCAATCATGTCTTCTCAAAATAGCATGGCAAAAGAAAGTTCATCCCTACAAAATCATATAGTTAGGCTATGCTTTATTTTCGTCACACAAAGATGTTCCCAACTTCTATACCCCCGATGGCAAGCCAAGCAATTGTTTCATACTTAAATAATCTCAAACTTTTTCAACCTTCACGCAATACATGAGTGTGAGCAATGGATATAGCACTGTGGGTGGAATAGAATATGATGATGGGGATTGTGTGGAGAAGACAAAAAAGGAGAAAGTCTCACATTGACGAGGATAATCAACGGGCTATGGAGATGCCCATGAATTGATGTCAACATGAGGAGTAGGGATTGCCATGCAACAGATGCACTAGAGCTATGAATGCTCAACAAAAGAAAAGTAGTGGGTGTGCATCCAACTCGCTTGCTCATGAAGACCTAGCTAGGGCATTTGAGGAAGCCCATCGTAGGAATATACAAGCCAAGTTCTATAATGAAAAATTACCACTAGTATATAAAAAAACAACTTATGAGACTCACTACATGAAGAACAAGGTGCTACTTTGAAGCACAATATATGAGACTCACTACATGAAGAACAAGGTGCTACTTTGAAGCACAAGTGTGGAAAAAGAGATAGTAGCATTGCCCTTTTTATTTATTTTCTTTTTTGGGCCTTTCTTTCTTTTCTTTTGGCCTTTCTTTTTTTTGGGCAATGCTCTAATAATGATGATCATCACACTTCTATTGATTACAACATAATGATTACAACTCGAAACTTAGAACAAGATATGACTCTATATAAATGCCTCCGGCGGTGTACTGGGATGGTGCAATGAATCAAGAGTGACATGTATGAAAAATAATGCATGGTGGCTTTGCCACAAGTACGATGTCAACTACATGATCATGCAATGGCAATATGACAAAAGTAAAGTATGTCATGATGATGATGATGGAAGTTGCATGGCAATATATCTCGGAATGGCTATGGAAATGCCATGATAGGTAGGTATGGTGGCTTTTTTGAGGAAGATATAAGGAGGTTTATGTGTGATAGAGCGTATCGTATCACGAGGTTTGGATGCACCGGCGAAGTTTGCACCAACTCTCAAGGTGAGAAAGGGCAATGCACGGTACCGAAGAGGCTAGCAAAGGCGGAAAGGTGAGAGTGCGTATAATCCATGGACTCAACATTAGTCAAAAGAACTCCTATACTTATTGCAAAAATTTAGAAGTCACCAAAAATCAAGTACTACGTGCATGCTCCTAGGGGGATAGATTGGTAGGAAAAGACCATCGCTCGTCCCCGACCGCCACTCATAAGGATGCACAATCCAGGTACACTTCATGTTTCAAATTTGTTACACAACTTTAACCATACGTGCATGCAATGGGACTTGCAAACTTCAACACAAGCATTTCTCAAATTCACAATTACTCAACTAGCACGACTTTGATATTATCACCTCCATATCTCAAAACAATTATCAAGCATCAAACTTATCTTAGTATTGAATTCACTCAAAAGAAAGTGTCACATATCTTGAATACCAAGTATATTAATATTAAGCAAATTACCATGCTATTAACGACTCTCAAAATAGTCTAAGTGAAGCATGAGAGATCAATAGTTTCTTTAAAACAAATCCACCACCGTGCTCTAAAAGATCTAAGTGAAGCACTAGAGCAAAAATTATTCCGCTCAAAAGATATAGGTGAAGCACTATGAGAAAAACTATCAAGCTCAAAAGATATAAGTGAAGCACATAGAGTATTCTAACAAATTCCAATTCATGTATGGATCTCTCAAAAAGTGTGTATAGTAAGGATGATTGTAGTAAACTAACAAGCAAAGACGCAAATGATACAAGACGCTCCAAGCAAAACACATATCATGTGTTGAATAAAAATATAGCTCCAAGTAAATTACCGATGGAAGTGGACGAAAGAGGGGATGCCTTCCGGGGCATCCCCAAGCTTTGACTTTTTGGTGTCCTTGGATTATCTTGGGGCTGTCATGGGCATCCCCATGCTTAGGCTCTTGCCACTCCTTGTTCCATAATCCATCAAAAGAATTCACCCAAAACTTGAAAACTTCACAACACAAAACTCAATAGAAATCTCGTGAGCTCCGTTAGAGAAAGAAAACAAAAGACTACTTCAAGGTACTGTAATGAACTCATTCTTTATTTGTATTGGTGTTAAACCTACTGTATTCCAACTTCCCTATGGATTATAAACTATTTTACTAGCCATAGATTCATCAAAATAAGCGAACGACACACGCAAAACAGAATCTGTCAAAAACAGAACAGTCTGTAGTAATCTGTAACTAACGCAAACTTCTGGAAGTCTAAAAATTCTACCAAAATAGGAAGTCCTGGAGAATTTGTTTATTGAACATCATCAAAAAGAATCAACGCAAAAGCACGTTCCTGTGATTTAACAAAATTATATTCGTGCGCACAAAGTTTCTGTTTTTCAGCAGAATCAAATCAACTATCATCGTAGGTTATCCTATAGGTTCTACTTGGCACAAACACTAATTAAAACATAGAACCACATCCAAACAGAGGCTAGATGGATTATTTATTCCTAAACAGAAGCAAAAACAAAAAACAAAAATAAAATTGGGTTGCCTCCCAACAAGCGCTATCGTTTAACGCCCCTAGCTAGGCATAAAAGCAAGGAAAGATCTAGGTATTGCCATCTTTGGTAGGAAATTCTTCAGTGAGGCATCTACCTCCTTTAGAATTTTCTTTCTTTCTAGTAATTGTCAAATTTTCAGGCAAAAGATCGAAAAATTCATCGATAGAAAATGGTTCCTTAATGATGGTCAAAAGATTGGGATGAACACTTATAGATTTAAGATCCGCAGTTTCCTTACTAGATGAGTCACCCTTATTCTTAGGAACATAAATAAGCTTAGTATTTTTAGTAGACGAACTTGGAGTGTTTTGAACGGAAGAAACAGCGGTTCCCAAGTTGGTAATGATACCCTCAAGTTTATCGATTCTTGTGGAATCTAGATTTATTTTCTCATTAACTATGGGTTCTTTTTCTTTAATATTTTTCAAATTCATTCCTACCTTAGATCCATATTGGGTAATTTGATTGTGGATCTTTTTATCAAGATTTTCAATTGATTCAATGGTAGCAACTTTATTCTCAGTAGTTTCAAGTCTTTGCATAACATGCTCCAACGTTAACATAGTTCCATTAATCAAGAGAGGTGGTGAGCCAAATAAATCTATTAAAGCATTATAATAATCAAAAGTATGGCTACCCAAGAAATTCCCTCCGGTAATGGTATCAAGGATATATCTATACCAAGGATTAGCACCTACGTAAAAATTACGAAGAGTAACTGAAGTAGATTGCTTCCTGGTAGATCTATTTTGAGCATTGCAAATTCTATACCAAGCATCTTTTAGATTTTCTCCCTCCCTTTGCTTAAAATTTAGAACTTCATTCTCGGGGGATAACAGAGAAGATATGAGACTAGTCATGAGGACAAGCAAGCAAACTAACAGGCGAGCAAACAAACGGACGAGGAAAAAGGCAACGGGAAAAAGAGGAGGACATTGGGAAAGAGAGGGCGAATAAAACGGCAAGGGTGAAGTGGGGGAGAGGAAAACGAGAGGCAAACGGCAAATAATGTAATGCGAGAGATAAGGATTGTGATGGGTACTTGGTATGGTTGACTTGCATGCATGAGCCTCCCCGGCAACGGCGCAAGAAATTCTTCTTGCTACCTCTTGAGCACTGCGTTGGATTTCCCCGAAGAGGAGAGGATGATGCAGCAAAGTAGCGTAAGTATTTCCCTCAGTTTTTGAGAACCAAGGTATCAATCCAGTAGGAGACCATGCACAAGTCCCTCGTACCTACACAAAACGATAGCTCCTCGCAACCAACGCGATTAGGGGTTGTCAATCCCTTCACGGTCAGTTATGAGAGTGAGATCTGATAGAGATGATAAATAATATTTTTGGTATTTTTGATATATAGATGCAAAGTGAAAAGTAAAAGGCAAAGTAAAAACAAAGCAAGTACATAAGTAATGGAGATTGATATGATGAGAATAGACCTGGGGGCCATAGGTTTCACTAGTGGCTTCACGCAAGAGCATAGATATTCTACGGTGGGTGAACAAATTACTGTTAAGCAATTGACAGAATTGAGCATAGTTATGAGTATATCTAGGTATGATCATGTATATAGGCATCACGTCCGAGATAAGTAGATTGAAATGATTCTGCATCTACTACTATTAATCCACTCAACGATCGCTATCCAGCATGCATCTAGAGTATTAAGTTAAAAACAGAGTAACGCCTTAAGCAAGATGCCATGATGTAGAGGGATAAATTAATGCAATATGATATAAACCCCATCTTGTTATCCTCGATGGCAACGATACAATACGTGCCTTGCCTCTCCTTCTGTCACTGGGAAAGGACACCGCAAGATTGAACCCAAAGCTAAGCACTTCTCCCATTACAAGAACTACCTATCTAGTTGGCCAAACCAAACGGATAATTCGAAGAAACTTGCAAAGATAACTCAATCATACATAAAAGAATTCAGAGAAGATTCAAATATTGTTCATAGATAAACTGGATCATAAACCCACAATTCATCGTTCTCAACAAACACACCGCAAAAAGAAGATTACATCGAATAGATCTCCATGAGAGAGGGGGAGAACATTGTATTGAGATCCAAAAAGAGAGAAGAAGCCATGTAGCTACTAGCTATGGACCCGAAGGTCTGAAGTAAACTACTCACACATCATCGGAGGGGCTATGGTGTTGATGTAGAAGCCCTCCATGGTGGATGTCCCCTCCGGCGGAGCTCCGGAACATGCCTCAAGATGGGATCTCGTGGAATTAGGTTTTTGGCTCCTGTTCTGATCGTTTGGGGATACGTAGGTATATATAGGAGGAAGGAGTACGTCGGTGGAGCAACAGGGGGCCGACGAGGTAGGGGGGCGTGCCCTAGGGGGGGGGGGCGCCCCCACCCTCGTTACCGCCTCTTTTGTTCCTTGGAGCAGGGTCCAACTCTCCTGGATCACGTTCGGTGAGAAAATCACGTTCCCGAAGGTTTCATTCCGTTTGGACTCCGTTTGATATTCCGTTTCTTCGAAACACTGAAATAGGCAAAACAAAACAATTCTGGGCTGGGCCTCCGGTTAATAGGTTAGTCCCAAAAATAATATAAAAGTGGAAAATAAAGCCCAATATAGTCCAGAACTGTAGATAAAGTTGCATGGAGCAATCAAAAATTATAGATACGTTGGAGACGTATCAGGTATCCGGACAGCCGGACTATATACTTCGGCCGGACTGTTGGACCGTGAAGATACAAGACTCGAGACTCCGTCCCGTGTCTGGATGGGACTCTCCTTTGCGTGGAAGACAAGCTTGGCGATCCGGATATTATATTTCCTTCTTTGTAACCGACTCCATGTAAACCCTAGCCCTCTCCAGAGTCTATATAAACCGGATGGTTTAGTCCTTAGGGACAGAATCATAATTATCATAGGCTAGCTTCTAGGGTTTAGCCTCTACGATCTCGTGGTAGATCAACTCTTGTAATACCCATATCATCAATATAAATCAAGCAGGAAGTAGGGTTTTACCTCCATCAAGAGGGCCTGAACCTGGGTAAAACATCGTGTCTGTTGCCTCCTGTTACCATTAGCCTTAGACGCACATATCGGGACCCCCTACCCGAGATCCGCCGGTTTTGACACCGACATTGGTGCTTTCATTGAGAGTTCCTCTGTGTCTTCGCTGCAAGGCTTGATGGCTCCTTCAATCAACAACAACGTGGTCCAGGGTGAGACTTTTCTCCCTGGATAGATCTTTGTGTTCGGCGGCTGCGTGCTGCGGGCCAATTCGCTTGGCCATCTGGAGCAGATCGACAGCTACGCCCCTGGCCAGCAGGTCAGGTTCGGAAACTTGAACTACACGGCCGATATCCGCGGAGACCTGAACTTCAACAGACTCGGGCCTGCGCCAGGAGCGCCGGACAGTCACGATGAGCACGGCTTAGACCTGCTGTCAGACAATGCTCGAGATGTCGCCCCTGTAGGAGCCCCAGACCTAAATCCGGAGCAGAATGCGTCGCCCGAGGACGGGTGGATGGACCCCACCCCGGAGGCCGCACACTCATCGGCGGTAGAGCCAAACATAGACTTCACCCCCAAGGAAGCCTGTGACATCGGACCCCCGGACTCATATCCGGCTGTAGGTCCCAGTCCGCGCACCCCCGAGCCCGCCGAATCTGGATGGGCTCCGATAATGGAGTTTACCGTTGCGGATATCTTTTAGTACTCGCCCTTTGGCGACATTCTGAACTCGTTAAAATCTCTCTCTTTGTCAGGAGACTCTTTACCGAACTATGTCCGGCTCGAGTGGGAACCAGGCGACGAAGGAATTCGTTACCCACCCACCACCCATTTCATTGCCACGATCGATGAATTAACCGACGTGCTTGACTTTGACTCTGAAGTTATCGACGGTATGGACGACGATGTAGGAGAAGAACAGGAACCACCGCCCACGGGGCGGTGGATAGCCACCTCCTCATATGACATATATATATGGTGAACACTCCGAAGGAAACCAATGGCGATGAGGCAATGTAGGATAACCCCTCAGGGAAGAAAGCTAAGCATGGGCGTCGTCAACGCCGCTCCAAGCCCTGCCACAACAATACCGGCACAGGAGACGAAAACAATACGGATGGTGCCAACGATGAATACAATCCTGATCAACCTGCCTTCAAGCAGGCCAGACTGGCAATAGACAGATATTTGGAGAGGGACAACTACATGCCCCCTCCGAAGACGAGGTGAGCCTCGACGATGATGAATTCGGCGTGCCTGAGGATCCCGCGGAACAAGTTCACTTTAAGCAACGGCTTATGGCCACTGCAAGGAGCCTGCAAAAGAAGCAACAACAGCTCAAAGCTGACCAAGATTTGCTCACTGACAGATGGACCAAGGTCCTGGCCACCGAGGAATAAGGAACCGACCGCCCCGACAAAGGGCACACACGGCACAATTCGCTACCTCAACCTAAGAAGGAGAACCTAAGGCACATACCCCGATGCTAATATACCACCACGATCCAGGACAATACGCAGGAAACACGAGGCAGCATCCTCAAGCCTCGGCGCAATCGTCATAAACGTCAGGTGAGGGAAGTTCGTGCCTAATTCAGCGGCCCCCAGTCCGGTCAGCGGAAAAAGAACAGCTGAAGCCCATCCGGCCCAAGCAGCATACTCGATCAACCATGTGAAATTCATGGTACCCCCAGAAGGGCGGCCAAGCATACCAATAGAGAATGCCGGATCCTCAAAACAAAACGGCCGATCGCGTGCCGGAAACAATGAAGGGAGGTCTCAAACAATGAAGGACCGATCAAACATGGTGAGGTCAAAGGAAGATCCCCCCACAGTACAAAAATACGGCCGATCGTCTCTAATCACATCGACCGTCCGGACGACATCAGCCATAGCAATTTTATTGCACTCACTATCTACCCAATAGCTTGGGGGCTCCATCTTACACGAGCCCCCACGGGCATAAAACTATCAATAACATCTCCTCAAAGATGTTAGGTGCAAAGGCCAAGTTTTAACTGGCCCACCATACTAATGGTTGTCTTCGGATCACCAAACAAATACCACGCCGAAGAATAAGTCTTCGACATTGTCCCCTTATACAGTAATTACCACATACTACCGGGACGAACCACGTTGGCTAGATTCAACGGGGTACAACATCGGGCCAGTCCCGCGTGACATAGTCACAATTATGGGCAAGGTCGAACCCCACCCTTAGAGTGGAAATCATACCGCTGCTGGAATAGCGAGTTGTACCTGTTTATCAAATTTTGATTCGGCAGCCAAGTACCCGGACACCAATTGAGGAGTTCGAGCTACTTTATGGCATGATAGCCTGGTTCAGCCAGGCTCCAATCAGGCACCCGCTGTTCAACCACAACAGTACATGTAGCTGCCTTTAAGCATTTGTTACAGACTAACTTTGGCGCAGAACAGGACTGGCGACGCGGAATCAGCTCGGACGCACAACGCAGGAACACATAAGGCAGTCCGGATACACCTCAGATCCACACACAACCTCCTCCAGTCCGGCCAGACAGGTTCCGCCAAAAAACTTCTTTTCATAAGCATAAACCGCGCTCATATGCATAGACATGTCACTCAACTACAATGCGTAGACTTAAATAACACTTACCGGCAGTCATGTCTCATTGACGCCTTTTTGTCACAAATGGCACCCACGCCTTGTGTTATGCCCCATTATGCCAGGGGCTTCATAGTACGGCAACAAATTCCGACCACCTTTTCGGTCGCTCGGCACCCCGAACCTATAGCACTATATGCATCAGCTCCGAATCATGTCTTGGGTCATTAGTTGGGTTTGCCCGGCTCCCATGTTATGGTACCTTACGTTACGCTCCATCGGCTAAGGTAGCGTTGGGAGAACTACTGCGATTGTGTCCCGGTTCTTCCGGACGAGCACCTCAGTAGAGAAAGCCGAAAACTGACTGTCATGATACAGCGAGAGCTGGTCAGCTGTTCGAGAGGTTGTAAAATCTTTAAAGATTTATTCCGCATAATGCCATTAGAAATGCAAAGTGCGACGGATCGGTCTTCCGATCAGGCGCCGATAGAGCCCCTAGTACGGTCTTCCGAACACCAGGGGCTGCGCCCACCATACTCGAATTCCTCTGGCTAAGTGAGAGTGATAAAGCCCTATAGTCTGATTGCCTGGTTCATGGTGAGGAACACCTCCTTAAAAGGACCCAACAATGGGATAAAGAGTGTTCAGGTACGTCCCAAACACCCCCGTACTTTTTTCGTGGGGGCAGAGGCCGATGACTGGCCAACTATCAGGATTTATACACACTAAACAGCCGCACAGGAAGAACAAACATTCAAATAAACAGGCAATAAATAATAAAAGTGCCATTATCCTACATTACAAACAATGGCACGACTGCCTTCAGGGAAATATAATGTCTTTGGTAGACTGATCCGCCACAAGGAGGGCTCCTTTCAGGACACCCTCATAGTATAACTCGTGCTTGCGATGCTCCTTACCCTCTGGCGGTCCCTCAGTCATCAACTTCTCAGCATCAAGCTTCCCCCAATGCACCTTCACACGGGCAAACGCCATGTGTGCACCCTCTATGCAGACCGATCGCTTAATGACATCAAGCTAAGGGCAAGCGCCAACAATCCGCTTCACGAGTCCGAAGTAACTGCTTGGAATTGGCTCCGTGGGCCACAATCGGACAACCAAGTCCTTCATGGCTAGTTCAGCCTCCTGGTGCAGTTCGGCCAGCTGCTTCAGCTGATCGATAAAGGGCACCGGATAATTCGGCGCCAAATACTGCGACCAGAAATCCCTCTCCGCAGACTTCTTCTCCTCAGTCCGGTAGAATTGGGCAGCATCTGATATGTTGCACGGCAGATCCGCAAACACCCCTGGAGAAACAAGAATTCAGCTTGTCGCTTAGAGTTCCTCCCATTACTATGTAAAAATGGCCTTGAGTACAAAAGGCCTTACCAGCCGCAACCTTCCGGGCCTCCTGAATGTCCCTCAGAGCACCTCGGGCTTCTTCTCGAGCATCCTCTGGGGCTTGGAGAGCTTGGGCAAGTTCGGATTCTTTCCCTGCTAGACTCTGCTCCAAGCCCTCGCTTTTCTTCACGACCTCTAGGAGCTCTTACTCAGCTTCAATGACCCCGGCCTCGTGCTTCTCACGAAGAGCCTGTTCGGCGGCGGCCTTATTATCGGCTTTGGCCATAGCCTTCTTCAGTGCCTCAATTTTGGCACTCGCCCCTAGAGCATACAATGCAAATATCTTCATCAGGCACAACTTCTAATTCGTGCTCAACTTAGCACAAGGTTTCGACATACCTTGCTTGTCCTCCAACTACTTCTTCACACGGCCAAGTTCCTCTTCGTCCCGTTCCAGACGCTGCTTTAGTATGGACACCTCTGCACTATGAGCGGCGGTCGTCTCTGTAGACGCCTGTTTTCAAACAAAGGGATACACGTCATTAGCTGAGTCTCCTGCAAAACGGAATAAATTGATCCCCTGTTCGGCTTTATTTCGCCGGACAGTGCATCAGGGGTTACTACTCATATTATGACAATCTCCCAAAGGTTTCTTAAAAAACATACCTCAAAGCCCTTTATAAGACTAAGGCAGGATTCGTTCAGTCTGCTCTCAGCGGAATAAATCTTTTCAATCACTTCACCCATGAGGGCACGATTTTCATCGACGATAGACGCGCTTCTTAGCGCTATCGATAGGCTGCCCGGCAGCTCTGCTTGGACAGAGGCCGCTGGTGGAGTAGGCAAGCCCCCCCTCCCGTCAAAGGTGGCTGCTCACCCGATCCTGGAGCCTTAAAGATCTCCAGGACCATGTCCGGCTGCGGTCCAAACCTAAGATCGCCCCCGCCATCGACACGCATGGGAGCCGCTGCTCCCGTGTGTTCGGCCCCAGGCATATGCCCCCCTGGTCCAGGTCCCGCTGAGACGACACCTCGGTGTCACCCCTAGGCTTCGGGGAAGGGGCCTCTGGAGGCGTCTCGCTCGCCAGGGTATCTGAGCTCAGCAAATCCTCAGATGAGGACTGTCCGGCGTGGGACCTCGCCGGGCTGTACGAAATATGGCGACAGTTAAAACTACTACATCCTAATGACCTCCGGCACGTAGGTGTGTGCGGTTTCATATACTTACGACTTTACCAGGGGTTGGGCCCTGGGAGGCCACTCCGGGCCGCTATCAGCAGCCGTGGTGGATGCCTCAGGGAGGGAAACTTTCCCCCTCTTTGGCGATTCGGCCTCCAGGGATGAGGAGGCCGTCCTTTTCTTCCCTCCACCCGCGGGGGACTCGTCTTCTTCCTCCTCCTCTTCATCTTCGGAGGAAGGATGGTCACTGGAATCCCCGGATTTTGCTTCCGAAGCATCACGACGATGAAGCACACTCCGGGTCTTCTTGACCTTCTTGGAGGCGTCTTTCTTCGGCGCCTCGTAAGGCACTGGGACCAGCATCTTTGTCAGAAGAGGTCCGGCCGGTTCCTCCGGCAGTGGGGCCGGACAGTGTATCCGCTCCACCTTTTTCGTCCATTCCTGGGATTATTGTAGAAAGCATGATAAGTGCGCCTCCCTCGGGATATACCGGCTAAAACACGGATGGACAAAGCACATCAATGACTTACCGGACTTAAAGAGCGGGATAGTTGATACCCGCGGTCCTCGGCGGAGCCCGGCCACGGTTTGTCGGACTTGAAGAGCACCTTCCAGATGTCCTTGTGGGAGGAGCCATAGAGCTCCCGTAGGGTCTGGTGTTCGGCCGGGTCGTATTCCCACAAATTGCAGGCTCGACGCTGGCAAGGCACAACCAGGCAAACTAACATCACCTTGACTACGTTGAAGACTTTGACTTCCTTGTCGACCACGCTCTGGGCGCGTGTTTAGAGCACTAACTGCTCGTCGGATGAGGACCAGTTCAGGCCCTTCTCGAGCCAGGATGTGAGCCGCAGTGGGGCTCTGGATCTGAATTCGGGAGCAGCGGCCCACTTTTTACTATGCGGTTCGGTGATATAGAACCACTGCTGCTGCCACTCCTTGATAGAGTCATTGAAGGTGCCCGTCGGCCATACGACCTTGGGCATCTTGCTCACCATGGCGCCGCCGCATTCGGCATGTTCGCCATTCACCACCTTGGGCTTCACGTTGAAGATTTTCAGACATAAGCCGAAGTGGGGTGAAATACGGAGAAAAACGTCGCATACGACGATGAACGTTGAAATGTTAAGGAAAGAATTGGGGGACAAATCATAAAAATCAATCCCGTAAAAATACATAACGGCGCGAACAAATGGGTGAAGGGGAAACCCGAGCCCGCAGAAAAAATGAGGAAGAAACATGACCCTCTCGTGGGGCTCCGGAGTGGGGACGATCTGTCTACTGGGGGAAGACGGTGGCCGATTTTCTTGGCCAAGTCCCCGGCCTCTCAGAGCTTTTTGATATCCCTCTCCTGGACGGTAGAGGCCATCCATTTGCCTCCTGCTCCAGATACGAACATCTTCGGAGGACCTCTCTTCGGTGGAGAAGAAGAATGCTTGGGCGCTACAGCTCGAGCAGACGGGAATGGACTAGCAGAGGGAAAAGGCGTGGGTAAAAAGGAAGAGACCTTATCTCTTTATAGAGGCGGTAAAAGCTTTTGCGCCTCCCCACTTGCCTAGTGGAACCCGCTCGTTCTCCACTCGCCGCAATTAGCGGTGCGTTTGGGCTACCCATACCCGTATTGATGAGAATCCCGCAATAAGGGGACATGATCTCTGCTTCGTCAAGATGTCCAGAGGAAACCGCCTCGCGATATGCGCTGAGGCTGGTTGTGGGAAAACGGTTCGAATAATGACTCGACCATAGTGTCATGTCAATTTGCCTAAAGTTGTCAGCAGATTACACTTGTGAAATATCATTCTCTCTATGGTGGTAGGTGAAGATCATCTTGCAGATCCGGACACGATCTAAGTGTTCGGTAATGACTTTGGAGTATTCGGAGATGGAACCCGCCTTGCAATACCGAAGACAAAACTGCACGCAGCACTCATCGTCACTGAAGCCTGGTTCAGGGGCTATAGAGGGAGTCCTGGATTAGGGGGTATCCGGACAGCCGGACTATATACTTTGGACGGACTGTTGGACCATGAATATACAAGACTCAAGACTCCGTCCCGTGTCCGGATGGGACTCTCCTTTGCGTGGAAGACAAGCTTGGCGATCCGGATATTATATTTCCTTCTTTGAAACCGACTCCATGTAAACCCTAGCCCTCTCCGGTGTCTATATAAACCGGAGGGTTTAGTCCTTAGGGACAGAATCATAATCATCATAGGCTAGCTTCTAGGGTTTAGCCTCTATGATCTCGTGGTAGATCAACTCTTGTAATACCCATATCATCAATATCAATCAAGCAGGAAGTAGGGTTTTACTTCCATTGAGAGGGCCCGAACCTGGGTAAAACATCGTGTCACTTGCCTCCTGTTACCATTAGCCTTAGACGCACTGATCGGCGACCCCCTACCCGAGATCTGCCGGTTTTGACACCGACAGCCGGACACCATTCATTTCGAACGGTAGTGTGCATCGCAAACAATTCTTGTGCTTTACGGGCATGGGATGAGTTTGATAATTCAAATTTTGGTGGAAATTACCTCGGGTACGTCATTGCATAATTTAACATCGCTTGCTAATTTGTGCACAAAAAAGAGCGTACAACACACAGACCACACTTACTGAATTGAGCAATTTTAGTAATTAAACAGAGCCAGTTGACCTAAACAATGTTCTAACAAAAGACCAACATTAAAGACAAAGCCTAAGTATGCATAATTTTAACAAATCCGCCGCCGTGCCGGCCTATGCATCGCTGGTGTGAGATGGGACGTCGATGACTTGTCCTGGCGACATGCCGCCGTTGGTGGACTCCGCGCCCCCCTGCTGAAGTCGACCGCGTCCTCGTCCTCGTGCTCGGCGCCGCCCTCAAGGTCGTAGTACTCGTAGTAGTGGCTGCGCCAGAGCTCGCATTGGTACTCCACCACCAATTCCTGAACGGATAGACTCTTCTCTACCTCGACTTGGGCCACGCGCAACTCCTCCTCCCGGCACTCCTCGATCTCCGCCGCCTCCTAGATCTCCAGCTCCCACTCGACGACCTCATGAGGTAGCAGGTGATGCATGGCCACCGCCGCCTTTTCAGACGTGGGTTGCATGCTGGATTCCAAGGTGGCCTGGAATATCTTGGCATGGATGGCCTCGACCCGGGCCAGGGCGACATTGGCGGCACGGACGGCAGCTCGAGCGCTCTCGGCGTTTGCAGCCGCCGTCGCAGCAATAGCCTTAGCCATCACGGCTGCTGCAGCTGCCCTGTCGGCCGCCGCAGATGCCCTCTCGGTAGAAGCGGCCGCGCTCAATGCGCATGCGGCGGCACTCTCGGCGCAGGCGGCAGCGCTTGGGGGGGGGACGCGACCATCTTACATGCCTTCATGAAGCGTTTCCATGGCGTCATCTTTGCAAGAAGGGGGTGCGGGAATGGGGATCAGGATTTGTGGATTCAGGGGTTGCCGACACTGGAGCAGACAAGCTGGTGAAGCTTAAGGAGGAAGACTTAAATAGACCCAGAAATTTTCATCGCAAGCGATTCCTACAAAACAACTATGTGTGATGTTGTAGATATTTTTTTAATTAGCTGTGAAAGACGAATTTGGAGTAAAGTGGCAACAGATAGTGTTCTAAATGTAAGAGAAAATTTGTAGTACTAATACGACAGTCAGGTCAAAATTTGGAAAATTTCAGGGGTCATTTGACCTTTTAAGACATTTAAGTAATTTTCTAGCCATTTAATGACCGTAATTGAAATTTGAAGTACATGTACATGCAACATGTAACCATAACGGTTTGAAAAGTCATATTTTGTGTACTTCTGTGCGATTTAATTCCATGTGTAGTAAATTGGAAGGAATTTTCAAACATATTGGTCTAATGGGTATGACACAATTAAGCATGGAGTGCCATGGCATTTAAATTCCAAAAAATTAAAAAATATAATAAACACATGAAACCTTGGTTGATATAATGCAATTCTACCAAGATGATGTGGTCAAAAATTTGGCATGTTTGACAAAAGTTTGGACACACAACCCTCACAAACCGGAGCTACTCACTAGAAGGCTCGTGGTTCTGAGAGGGAACAATGCATGTTTGATGACGAACAGGACATAGGTTCCTCTTACGGCCTTCAAATTTTTTGTACATGTAACATGCACTAATACAACTGTCATGTGAAAATTTGGAAAAATTCAGGGGCCAGTTGACCTTTTGAAGACATTTAAGTGATTTTCTAGACATTTAATGACCGTAATTCAAATTAGAACTACATGTACATGCAAGGGCTAACCATAACGGTTTGAAAAATCATATTCGTGTACGTGTGTGCAAGTTTATTCCACGTGCAACAAATTAAAAGGAATTTTCAAACATATTGGTCTGACGGCATGGACACATGCATGGAGTGCCATGGCAATGTCATGCCACCGAGATGATGTGGTAAAAAATTGTCATGTTTGACGAAAGTTTGGACACACACCCCGCACAAATCGGAGCAACTCACTAGAAGGCTCGTGGTTCCGAGAGGGAACAATGCATGTTGGTTGACGAACGGGAGATACCTTCCTCTTACGGCCTTCAAATTTTTATCAACGTGTAATGTGCACTAATACAACTGTCATGTGACAATTTGACCTTTTGAAGACATTTAAGTGATTTTCTAGCCATTTAATGACCGTAATTCAAATTAGAAGTACATGTACATGCAACGGCTAACCATAACGGTTTGAAAAATAATATTTGTGTACTTTTGTGCGAGTTAATTCCATGTGCAGTGAAGTAGAATGAATTTTCAATCATATTGGTCTCACGACATGGACACAGGCATCGAGTGCCATGGCATGTTAATTCCAAGAATTTAAAAACTGATCGGAAAAACATAAAAACTTGCTTGATGTAATGTCATGCCACCAAGATGATGTGGTAAAAAAAATTCCTGTTTGACAAAAGTTTGGATACACACCCGTTACAAATCGGAGCAACTCACTAGAAGGCTCATTGTTCCGAGAGGGAACAATGCATGTTTGATGACGAGGGGAGATACCTTCCTCTTACGGCCTTCAAATTTTTTCAACGTGTAATGTTCACTAATACAAACTGTCATGTGACAATTTGGAAAATTTCAGGGGTCATTTGACCTTTTGAAGACATTTAAGTGATTTTCTAGCCATTTAATGACCGTAATTTATATTAGTAGTACATGTACATGCAACGGCTAACCATAACGGTTTGAAAATCATATTTGTGTACTTGTGTGCGAGTTAATTCCATGTGCAGTAAAGTAGAAGGAATTTTCAAACATATTGGTCTCACTGCATGGACACATGCATGGAGTGCCATGGCATTTTAATTCCAAAAATTTAAAAACTGATCAGAAAAACATGAAACCTTGCTTGATGTAATGTCATGCCACCAAGATGATATGGTAAAAAAATTGGCTTGTTTGACGAAAGTTTGCATACACACCCCTCAAAAATCGGAGCAACTCACTAGAACGCTCGTGGTTCCGAGAGGGAACAATGCATGTTTGATGACGAACGGGAGATAGCTTCCTCTTAGGGTCTTCAGAAGTTTTCTACGTGTAACGTGCACTAATACAACTGTTATCTGAAAATTTGTAAATCTTCAGGGTCATTTGACCTTTTGAAGACATTAAAGTGATTTCCTAGCTATTTAATGACCGTAATTCAAATTTGAACTACATCTACATGCAACGGTTAACCATTACAGTTTGAAAAATCATATATGTATACTTGTGTGCGAGTTAATTCCATGTGCAATAAATTAGAAGGAATTTTCAAACATATAGGTCTCACGGCATGGACACATGCATGCAGTGCCATGGCATTTTAATTCCAAAAAAATTAAAGATCAGAAAATCATGAAACCTTGCTTGCTGCAATGTCATGCCACCAAGTTGACGTGGTAAAAAAATGGGCCTGTTTGACGAAAGTTTGGACACACACCCCTCGCAAACCGGAGCAACTCACTAGAAGGCTTGTGGTTCCAAGAGGGGACAATGCATGTTTGATGATGAACAGGAGATAGCTTCATCTTACGGCCTTCAATTGTTTTCTACGTGTAACGTGCACTAATACAATTGTCATGTGAAAATTTGGAAAATTTCATGGGTCATTTGACCTTTTGAAGACATTTAAGTGATTTTCTTGCCATTTAATGACCGTAATTCAAATTTGAACTACATCTACATACGACGGCTAACCATAACGGTTTGAAAAATCATATTTTTGTACTTGTGTGCGAGTTAATTCCATGTGTAGTAAATTAGAAGGAATTTTCGAATATATTGGTCTCACAACATGGACACATGCATGGAGTGCCATGGCATTTTAATTCCAAAAGTTTATATAATGATCAGTAAAACATGAAACCTTGCTTGATGTAATGTCATGCCACCAAGATGATGTGGTAAAAAATTGGCAAGTTTATAGAAAGTTGGGACACACACACCTCACAAACCGGAGCAACTCACTAGAAGGCTTGTTCCTAAAGGGAACAATCCATGTTTGATGACGAACGGGAGATAGCTTCCTTTCACGGCCTTCAATTTTTTTGTACGTGTAACATGCACTAATACAATTGCCATGTGAACATTTGGAAAATTTCAGGGGTCATTCGAGCTTTTTAAGACATTTATGTGATTTTATAGCCATTTAATGACCATATTTCAGATTTGAACTACATCTACATGCAACGGCTAACCATAACGGTTTGAAAAATCACATTTGTGTACTTGTGTGCGAGCTAATTCCATGTGCAGTAAAGTAGAAGGAATTTTCAAACATTTTGGTCTCACGACATGGACACATGCATGGAGTGCCATGGCATTTTAATTCCAAAATTTTAAAAACTGATCAGAAAAACACGAAACCTTGCTTGATGTAATGTCATGCCACCAAGATGATGTGGTAAAAAAATTGGCATGTTTGTCAAAAGTTTGGATACACACCCCTCACAAATCGGAGCAACTCACTAGAAGGCTCGTGGTTCCGAGAGGGAACAATGCATGTTTGATGACGAACGGGAGATACCTTTCTCTTACAGCCTTCAATTCTTTTTCAACGTGTAATGTGCATTAATACAACTGTCATGTGACAATTTGAAAAATTTCAGGGGTCATTTGACCTTTTGAAGACATTTAAGTGATTTTCTAGCCATTTAATGACTGTAATTTAAATTAGCAGTACATGTACATGCAACGGCTAACCATAACTGTTTGAAAAATCATATTTGTGTACTTTTGTGCGAGTTAATTGCATGTGCAGTAAAGTAGAAGGAATTTTCAAACATATTGGTCTCACGACATGGACACAGGCATGGAGTACCATGGCATTTTAATTCCAAAAATTTAAAAACTGATCGGAAAAACATAAAACCTTGCTTGATGTAATGTCATGGCACCAAGATGATGTGGTAAAAAAATTGGCCTGTTTGTCACAAGTTTGGATGCACACCCCTTACAAATCGGAGCAACTCACTAGAAGGCTCGTTGTTCCGAGAGGGAATAATGCATGTTTGATGACGAACGGGAGATACCTTCCTCTTACGGCCTTCAAATTTTTTCAACGTGTAATGTGCACTAATACAACTGTCATGTGACAATTTGAAAAATTTCAGGGGTCATTTGACCTTTTGAAGACATTTAAGTGATTTTCTAGCTATTTAATGACCATAATTTATATTAGAAGTACATGTACATGCAATGGCTAACCATAACGGTTTGAAAAATCATATTTGTGTACTTGTGTGCGAGTTAATTCCATGTGCAGTAAAGTAGAAGGAATTTTCAAACATATTGGTCTCGCGGCATGGACACATGCATGGAGTGCCATGGCATTTTAATTCCAAAAATTTTAAAACTGATCAGCGAAACATGAAACCTTGCTTGATGTAATGTCATGCCACCAAGATGATATGGTAAAAAAATTGGCTTGTTTGACGAAAGTTTGGATACACACCTGAGGGAGTCCTGGACTAGGGGGTGTCCGGACAGCCGGACTATCATCGTCCGCCGGACTCCAAGACTACGAAGATACAAGATTGAAGACTCCGTCCCGTGTACGGATGGGACTTTCCTTGGCGTGGAAGGCAAGCTTGGCGATACGGATATGTAGATCTCCTACCATTGTAACCGACTCTGTGTAACCCTAGCCTCCTCCGGTGTCTATATAAACCGGAGGGCTTTAGTCCGTAGGACACAACATACATTACAACAATCATACCATAGGCTAGCTTTAGGGTTTAGCCTCCTTGATCTCGTGGTAGATCCACTCTTGTACTACCCATATCATCAATATTAATCAAGTAGGACGTAGGGTTTTACCTCCATCGAGAGGGCCCGAACCTGGGTAAAACATCGTGTCCCTCGTCTCCTGTTACCATCCGCCTAGACGCACAGTTCGGGACCCCCTACCCGAGATCCGCCGGTTTTGACACCGACAACACCCCTCAAAAATCGGAGAAACTCACTAGAAGGCTCGTGGTTCCGAGAGGGAACAATGCATGTGTGATGACGAACGGGAGATAGCTTCCTCTTATGGTCTTCAAAAGTTTTCTACGTGTAACGTGCACTAATACAACTGTTATCTGAAAATTTGTAAAATTTCAGGGTCATATGACCTTTTTAAGACATTAAAGTGATTTCCTAGCCATTTAATGACCGTAATTCAAATTTGAACTACATCTACATGCAACGGTTAACCATAACAGTTTGAAAAATCAAATATGTGTACTTGTGTGCGAGTTAATTCCATGTGCAGTAAATTAGAAGGAATTTTCAAACATATAGGTCTCACGGCATGGACACATGCATGGAGTGTCATGGCATTTTAATTCCAAAAAAATAAAGATCAGAAAATCATGAAACCTTGCTTGCTGCAATGTCATGCCACCAAGTTGACGTGGTAAAAAAATGGGCCTGTTTGACGAAAGTTTGGACAGACACCCCTCACAAGTCGGAGCAACTCACTAGAAGGCTTGTGGTTCCAAGAGGGGAAAATGCATGTTTGATGATGAACAGGAGATAGCTTCATCTTACGACCTTCAATTGTTTTCTACGTGTAACATGCACTAATACAATTGTCATGTGAAAATTTGGAAAATTTCAGGGGTCATTGGACCTTTTGAAGACATTTAAGCGATTTTCTAGCCATTTAATGACCGTAATTCAAATTTGAACTACATCTACATGCAATGGCTAACCATAACGGTTTGAAAAATCACATTTGTGTACTTGTGTGCGAGTTAATTCCATGTGCAGTAAAGTAGAAGGAATTTTCAAACATTTTGGTCTCACGACATGGACACATGCATGGAGTGCCATGGCATTTTAATTCCAAAATTTTAAAAACTGATCAGAAAAACACGAAACCTTGCTTGATGTAATGTCATGCCACCAAGATGATGTGGTAAAAAAATTGGCCTGTTTGTCAAAAGTTTGGATACACACCCCTCACAAATCGGAGCAACTCACTAGAAGGCTCGTGGTTCCGAGAGGGAACAATGCATGTTTGATGACGAACGGGAGATACCATTCTCTTACGGCCTTCAATTCTTTTTCAACGTGTAATGTGCATTAATACAACTGTCATGTGAGAATTTGAAAAATTTCAGGGGTCATTTGCCCTTTTGAAGACATTTAAGTGATTCTCTAGCCATTTAATGACTGTAATTTAAATTAGAAGTACATGTACATGCAACGGCTAACCATAACTGTTTGAAAAATCATATTTGTGTACTTTTGTGCGAGTTAATTCCATGTGCAGTAAAGTAGAAGGAATTTTCAAACATATTGGTCTCACGACATGGACACAGGCATGGAGTGCCATGGCATTTTAATTCCAAAAATTTAAAAACTGATCGGAAAAACATAAAACCTTGCTTGATGTAATGTCATGCCACCAAGATGATGTGGTAAAAAAATTGGCCTGTTTGTCACAAGTTTGGATGCACACCCCTTACAAATCGAAGCAACTCACTAGAAGGCTCGTTGTTCCGAGAGGGAATAATGCATGTTTGTTGACGAACGGGAGATACCTTCCTCTTACGGCCTTCAAATTTTTTCAACGTGTAATGTGCACTAATACAACTGTCATGTGACAATTTGAAAAATTTCAGGGGTCATTTGACCTTTTGAAGACATTTAAGTGATTTTCTAGCTATTTAATGACCGTAATTTATATTAGAAGTACATGTACATGCAACAGCTAACCATAACGGTTTGAAAAATCATATTTGTGTACTTGTGTGCGAGTTAATTCCATGTGCAGTAAAGTAGAAGGCATTTTCAAACATATTGGTCTCACGGCATGGACACATGCATGGAGTGCCATGGCATTTTAATTCCAAAAATTTTAAAACTGATCAGCAAAACATGAAACCTTGCTTGATGTAATGTCATGCCACCAAGATGATATGGTAAAAAAATTGGCTTGTTTGACGAAAGTTTGGATACACACCTGAGGGAGTCCTGGACTAGGAGGTGTCCGGACAGCCGGACTATCATCGTCCGCCGGACTCCAAGACTACGAAGATACAAGATTGAAGACTCCGTCCCGTGTACGGATGGGACTTTCCTTGGCGTGGAAGGCAAGCTTGACGATACGGATATGTAGATCTCCTACCATTGTAACCGACACTGTGTAACCCTAGCCTCCTCCGGTGTCTATATAAACCGGAGGGCTTTAGTCCGTAGGACACAACATACATTACAACAATCATACCATAGGCTAGCTTTAGGGTTTAGCCTCCTTGATCTCGTGGTAGATCCACTCTTGTACTACCCATATCATCAATATTAATCAAGTAGCATGTAGGGTTTTACCTCCATCGAGAGGGCCCGAACCTGGGTAAAACATCGTGTCCCTCGTCTCCTGTTACCATCCGCCTAGACGCACAGTTCGGGACCCCCTACCCGAGATCCGCCGGTTTTGACACCGACAACACCCCTCAAAAATCGGAGAAACTCACTAGAAGGCTCGTGGTTCCGAGAGGGAACAATGCATGTGTGATGACGAACGGGAGATAGCTTCCTCTTATGGTCTTCAAAAGTTTTCTACGTGTAACGTGCACTAATACAACTGTTATCTGAAAATTTGTAAAATTTCAGGGTCATATGACCTTTTTAAGACATTAAAGTGATTTCCTAGCCATTTAATGACCGTAATTCAAATTTGAACTACATCTACATGCAACGGTTAACCATAACAGTTTGAAAAATCAAATATGTGTACTTGTGTGCGAGTTAATTCCATGTGCAGTAAATTAGCAGGAATTTTCAAACATATAGGTCTCACGGCATGGACACATGCATGGAGTGTCATGGCATTTTAATTCCAAAAAAAATAAAGATCAGAAAATCATGAAACCTTGCTTGCTGCAATGTCATGCCACCGAGTTGACGTGGTAAGAAAATGGGCCTGTTTGACGAAAGTTTGGACAGACACCCCTCACAAGTCGGAGCAACTCACTAGAAGGCTTGTGGTTCCAAGAGGGGAAAATGCATGTTTGATGATGAACAGGAGATAGCTTCATCTTACGACCTTCAATTGTTTTCTACATGTAACATGCACTAATACAATTGTCATGTGAAAATTTGGAAAATTTCAGGGGTCATTGGACCTTTTGAAGACATTTAAGCGATTTTCTAGCCATTTAATGACCGTAATTCAAATTTGAACTACATCTACATGCAATGGCTAACCATAACGGTTTCAAAAATCATATTTATGTACTTGTGTGCGAGTTAATTCCATGTGCAATAAATTAGAAGGAATTTTCAAACATATTGGTCTCACAGCATGGACACATGCATGGAGTGCCATGGCATTTTAATGCCAAAAGTTTATATAATGATAAGTAAAACATGAAACCATGCTTGATGTAATGTCACGCCACCAAGATGATGTGGTAAAAAACTTGGCGAGTTTAAAGAAAGTTGGGACAAACAGACCTCACAAACCGGAGCAACTCACTAGAAGGCTTGTTCCTAAAGGGAACAATCCATGTTTGATGACGAACGGGAGATAGCTTCCTCTAACGGCCTTCAATTTTTTTGTACGTGTAACATGCACTAATACAACTGCCATGTGAAAATTTGGAAAATTTCAAGGGTCATTTGAGCTTTTTAAGACATTTAAGTGATTTTATAGCCATTTAATGACCATATTTCAGATTTGAACTACATCTACATGCAACGGCTAACCATAATGGTTGTGTACTTGTGTGCGAGTTAATTCCATGTGCAGTAAAGTAGAAGGAATTTTCAAACATTTTGGTCTCACGACATGGACACATGCATGGAGTGCCATGGCATTTTAATTCCAAAAATTTAAAAACTGATCAGAAAAACATGAAACCTTGCTTGATGTAATGTCATGCCACCAAGATGATGTGGTAAAAAAATTGGCCTATTTGTCACAAGTTTGGATACACACGCCTCACAAATCGGAGCAACTCACTAGAAGGCTCGTGGTTCCGAGAGGGAACAATGCATGTTTGATGACGAACGGGAAATACCTTCCTCTTACGGCCTTCAAAATTTTTCAACGTGTAATGTGCACTAATACAACTGTCATGTGACAATTTGAAAAATTTCAGGGGTCATTTGACCTTTTGAAGACATTTAAGTGATTTTCTAGCCATTTAATGACCGTAATTTATATTAGAAGTACATGTACATGCAACGGCTAACCATAACGGTTTGAAAAATCATATTTGTGTACTTGTGTGCGAGTTAATTCCATGTGCAGTAAAGTAGAAGGTATTTTCAAACATATTGGTCTCACGGCATGGACACATGCATGGAGTGCCATGGCATTTGAATTCCAAAAAAATTAAAGATCAGAAAATCATGAAACCTTGCTTGCTGCAATGTCATGCCACCAAGTTGTCGTGGTAAAAAAATGGGCCTGTTTGACGAAAGTTTGGACACACACCCCTCACAAACTGGAGCAACTCACTAGAAGGCTTGTGGTTCCAAGAGGGGACAATGCATGTTTGATGATGAACAGGAGATAGCTTCATCTTACAGCTTTCCATTGTTTTCTACGTGTAACGTGCACTAATACAATTGTCATGTGAAAATTTGGAAAATTTCAGGGGTCATTTGACCTTTTGAAGACATTTAACTGATTTTCTAGCCATTTAATGACTGTAATTCAAATTTGAACTACATCTACATGCAACAGCTAACCATAACGGTTTGAAAAATCATATTTATGTACTTGTGTGCGAGTTAATTCCATGTGCAGTAAATTAGAAGGAATTTTCAAACATATTGGTCTCACAGCATGGACACATGCATGGAGTGCCATGGCATTTTAATTCCAAAAGTTTATATAATGATTAGTAAAACATGAAACCTTGCTTGATGTAATGTCATGCCACCAAGATGATGTGGTAAAAAACTTGGCAAGTTTAAAGTAAGTTGGGACACACAGACCTCACAAACCGCAGCAACTCACTAGAAGGCTTGTTCCTAAAGGGAACAATCCATGTTTGATGACGAATGGGAGATAGCTTCCTCTTACGGCCTTCAAATTTTTTTTATGTGTAACATGCACTAATACAATTGCAATGTGAAAATATGGAAAATTTCAGGGGTCATTTGAGCTTTTTAGGACATTTAAGTGATTTTATAGCCATTTAATGACCATATTTCAGATTTGAACTACATCTACATGCAACGGCTAACCATAACGGTTTGAAAAATCATATTTGTGTACTTGTGTGCGAGTTAATTCCATGTGCCGTAAAGTAGAAGGAATTTTCAAACATATTGGTCTCACGACATGGACACATGCATGGAGTGCCATGGCATTTTAATTCCAAAAATTTAAAAACTGATCAGAAAAACATGAAACCTTGCTTGATGTAATGTCATGCCACCAAGATGAAGTGGTAAAAAAATTGGCCTGTTTGTCAAAAGTTTGGATACACACCCCTCACAAGTCGGAGCAACTCACTAGAAGGCTCGTTGTTCCGAGAGGGAACAATGCATGTTTGATGACGAACGGGAGATACCTTTCTCTTACGGCCTTCAATTTTTTTCAACGTGTCATGTGCACTAATACAACTGTCATGTGAGAATTTGAAAAATTTCAGGGGTCATTTGACCTTTTGAAGACATTTAAGTGATTTTCTAGCCATTTAATGACCGTAATTTAAATTAGAAGTACATGTACATG
Source organism: Triticum dicoccoides (assembly GCF_002162155.2). Lineage (NCBI taxonomy): Eukaryota > Viridiplantae > Streptophyta > Magnoliopsida > Poales > Poaceae > Triticum > Triticum dicoccoides. Next base: position 763,733,562 of record NC_041393.1, on the reverse strand, counting down.
CAGCGGCTAACCATAACGGTTTGAAAAATCATATTTGTGTACTTGTGTGCGAGTTAATTCCATGTGCAGTAAAGTAGAAGGAATTTTCAAACATTTTGGGCTCACGACATGGACACATGCATGGAGTGCCTTGGCATTTTAATTCCAAAAATTTAAAAACTGATCAGAAAAACATGAAACCTTGCTTGATGTAATATCATGCCACCAAGATGATGTGGTAAAAAAATTGGCCTGTTTGTCACAAGTTTGGATACACACCCCTCACAAATCGGAGCAACTCACTAGAAGGCTCGTGGTTCCGAGAGGGAACAATGCATGTTTGATGACGAACGGGAAATACCTTCCTCTTACGGCGTTCAAATTTTTTCAACGTGTAATGTGCACTAATACAACTATCACGTGACAATTTGAAAAATTACAGGGGTCATTTGACCTTTTGAAGACATTTAAGTGATTTTCTAGCCATTTAATGACCGTAATTTATATTAGAAGTACATGTACATGCAACGGCTGACCATAACGGTTTGAAAAATCATATTTGTGTACTTGTGTGCGAGTTAATTCCATGTGCAGTAAAGTAGAAGGAATTTTCAAACATATTGGTCTCACGGCATGGACACATGAATGGAGTGCCATGGCATTTTAATTCCAAAAAATTAAAGATCAGAAAATCATGAAACCTTGCTTGCTGCAATGTCATGCCACCAAGTTGACGTGGTAAAAAAATGGGCCTGTTTGATGAAAGTTTGGACACACACCCCTCACAAACTGGAGCAACTCACTAGAAGGCTTGTGGTTCCAAGAGGGGACAATGCATGTTTGATGATGAACAGGAGATAGCTTCATCTTACAGCTTTCAATTGTTTTCTACGTGTAACGTGCACTAATACAATTGTCATGTGAAAACTTGGAAAATTTCAGGGGTCATTTGACCTTTTGAAGACATTTAACTGATTTTCTAGCCATTTAATGACTGTAATTCAAATTTGAACTACATCTACATGCAACGGCTAACCATAACGGTTTGAAAAATCATATTTATGTACTTGTGTGCGAGTTAATTCCATGTGCAGTAAATTAGAAGGAATTTTCAAACATATTGGTCTCACAGCATGGACACATGCATGGAGTGCCATGGCATTTTAATTCCAAAAGTTTATATAATGATCAGTAAAACATGAAACCTTGCTTGATGTAATGTCATGCCACCAAGATGATGTGGTAAAAAACTTGGCAAGTTTAAAGAAAGTTGGGACACACACACCTCACAAACCGCAGCAACTCACTAGAAGGCTTGTTCCTAAAGGGAACAATCCATGTTTGATGACGAATGGGAGATAGCTTCCTCTTACGGCCTTCAATTTTTTTGTAGGTGTAACATGCACTAATACAATTGCCATGTGAAAATTTGGAAAATTTCAGGGGTCATTTGAGCTTTTTAGGACATTTAAGTGATTTTATAGCCATTTAATGACCATATTTCAGATTTAAACTACATCTACATGCAATGGCTAACCATAACGGTTTGAAAAATCATATTTGTGTACTTGTGTGCGAGTTAATTCCATGTGCAGTAAAGTAGAAGGAATTTTCAAACATATTGGTCTCACGACATGGACACATGCATGGAGTGCCATGGCATTTTAATTCCAAAAATTTAAAAACTGATCAGAAAAACATGAAACCTTACTTGATGTAATGTCATGCCACCAAGATAATGTGGTAAAAAATTGGCCTGTTTGTCAAAAGTTTGGATACACACCCCTCACAAATCGGAGCAACTCACTAGAAGGCTCGTTGTTCCGAGAGGGAACAATGCATGTTTGATGACGAACGGGAGATGCCTTTCTCTTACGGCCTTCAATTTTTTTTCAACGTGTCATGTGCACTAATACAACTGTCATGTGAGAATTTGAAAAATTTCAGGGGTCATTTGACCTTTTGAAGACATTTAAGTGATTTTCTAGCCATTTAATGACCGTAATTTAAATTAGAAGTACATGTACATGCAACGGCTAACCATAATGGTTTGAAAAATCATATTTGTGTACTTGTGTGCGAGTTAATTCCATGTGCAGTAAAGTAGAACGAATTTTCAAACATTTTGGTCTCACGACATGGACACATGCATGGAGTGCCATGGCATTTTAATTCCAAAATTTTAAAAACTGATCATAAAAACATGAAACCTTGCTTGATGTAATGTCATGCCACCAAGATGATGTGGTAAAAAAATTGGCCTGTTTGTCACAAGTTTGGATACACACCCCTCACAAATCGGAGCAACTCACTAGAAGGCTCGTGGTTCCGAGAGGGAACAATGCATGTTTGATGACGAACGGGAAATACCTTCCTCTTACGGCCTTCAAATTTTTTCAATGTGTAATGTGCACTAATTCAACTGTCATGTGACAATTTGAAAAATTTCAGGGGTCATTTGACCTTTTGAAGACATTTAAGTGATTTTCTAGCCATTTAATGACCGTAATTTATATTAGAAGTACATGTACATGCAACGGCTAACCATAACGGTTTGAAAAATCATATTTGTGTACTTGTGTGCGAGTTAATTCCATGTGCAGTAAAGTAGAAGGAATTTTCAAACATATTGGTCTCACGGCATGGACACATGCATGGAGTGCCATGGCATTTTAATTCCAAAAAAATTAAAGATCAGAAAATCATGAAACCTTGCTTGCTGCAATGTCATGCCACCAAGTTGACGTGGTAAAAAAATGGGCCTGTTTGACGAAAGTTTGTACACACACCCCTCACAAACTGGAGCAACTCACTAGAAGGCTTGTGGTTCCAAGAGGGGACAATGCATGTTTGATGATGAACAGGAGAAAGCTTCATCTTACAGCTTTCAATTGTTTTCTACGTGTAACGTGCACTAATACAATTGTCATGTGAAAATTTGGAAAATTTCAGGGGTCATTTGACCTTTTGAAGACATTTAACTGATTTTCTAGCCATTTAATGACTGTAATTCAAATTTGAACTACATCTACATGCAACGGCTAACCATAACGGTTTGAAAAATCATATTTATGTACTTGTGTGCGAGTTAATTCCATGTGCAGTAAATTAGAAGGAATTTTCAAACATATTGGTCTCACAGCATGGACACATGCATGGAGTGCCATGGCATTTTAATTCCAAAAGTTTATATAATGATCAGTAAAACATGAAACCTTGCTTGATGTAATGTCATGCCACCAAGATGATGTGGTAAAAAACTTGGCAAGTTTAAAGAAAGTTGGGACACACAGACCTCACAAACCGCAGCAACTCACTAGAAGGCTTGTTCCTAAAGGGAACAATCCATGTTTGATGATGAATGGGAGATAGCTTCCTCTTACGGCCTTCAATTTTTTTGTACGTGTAACATGCACTAATACAATTGCCAGGTGAAAATTTGGAAAATTTCAGGGGTCATTTGAGCTTTTTAAGACATTTAAGTGATTTTATAGCCATTTAATGACCATATTTCAGATTTGAACTACATCTACATGCAACGGCTAACCATAACATTTTGAAAAATCATATTTGTATACTTGTGTGCGAGTTAATTCCGTGTGTAGTAAAGTAGAAGGAATTTTCAAACATATTGGTCTCACGACATGGACACATGCATGGAGTGCCATGGCATTTTAATTCCAAAAATTTTAAAACTGATCAGAAAAACATGAAACCTTGCTTGATGTAATGTCATGCCACCAAGATGATGTGGTAAAAAAATTGGCCTGTTTGTCAAAAGTTTGGATACACACCCCTCACAAATCGGAGCAACTCACTAGAAGGCTCGTTGTTCCGAGAGGGAACAAGGCATGTTTGATGATGAACGGGAGATACCTTTTTCTTACGGCCTTCAATTTTTTTTTCAACGTGTCATGTGCACTAATACAACTGTCATGTGAGAATTTGAAAAATTTCAGGGGTCATTTGACCTTTTAAAGACATTTAAGTGATTTTCTAGCCATTTAATAATCTTAATTTAAATTAGAAGTACATGTACATGCAACGGCTAACCATAACGGTTTGAAAAATCATATTTCTGTACTTGTGTGCGAGTTAATTCCATGTGCAGTAAAGTAGAAGGAATTTTCAAACATTTTGGTCTCACGACATGGACACATGCATGGAGTGCCATGGCATTTTAATTCCAAAAATTTAAAAACTGATCAGAAAAACATGAAACCTTGCTTGATGTGATGTCATGCCACCAAGATTATGTGGTAAAAAAATTGGCCTGTTTGTCACAAGTTTGGATACACACCCCTCACAAATCCGAGCAACTCACTAGAAGGCTCGTGGTTCCGAGAGGGAACAATGCATGTTTGATGACGAACGGGAAATACCTTCCTCTTACGGCCTTCAAATTTTTTCAATGTGTAATGTGCACTAATACAACTCTCATGTGACAATTTGAAAAATTTCAGGGGTCATTTGACCTTTTGAAGACATTTAAGTGATTTTCTAGCCATTTAATGACCGTAATTTATATTAGAAGTACATGTACATGCAACGGCTAACCATAACGGTTTGAAAAATCATATTTGTGTACTTGTGTGCGAGTTAATTCCATGTGCAGTAAAGTAGAAGGAATTTTCAAACATATTGGTCTCACGGCATGGACACATGCATGGAGTGCCATGGCATTTTAATTCCAAAAAAATTAAAGATCAGAAAATCATGAAACCTTGCTTGCTGCAATGTCACGCCACCAAGTTGACGTGGTAAAAAAATGGGCCTGTTTGACGAAAGTTTGGACACACACCCCTCACAAACTGGAGCAACTCACTAGAAGGCTTGTGGTTCCAAGAGGGGACAATGCATGTTTGATGATGAACAGGAGATAGCTTCATCTTACAGCTTTCAATTGTTTTCTACGTGTAACGTGCACTAATACAATTGTCATGTGAAAATTTGGAAAATTTCAGGGGTCATTTGAACTTTTGAAGACATTTAACTGATTTTCTAACCATTTAATGACTGTAATTCAAATTTGAACTACATCTACATGCAACGGCTAACCATAACGGTTTGAAAAATCATATTTATGTACTTGTGTGCGAGTTAATTCCATGTGTAGTAAATTAGAAGGAATTTTCAAACATATTGGTCTCACAGCATGGACACATGCATGGAGTGCCATGGCATTTTAATTCCAAAAGTTTATATAATGATCAGTAAAACATGAAACCTTGCTTGATGTAATTTCATGCCACCAAGATGATGTGGTAAAAAACTTGGCAAGTTTAAAGAAAGTTGGGACACACAGACCTCACAAACCGCAGCAACTCACTAGAAGGCTTGTTCCTAAAGGGAACAATCCATGTTTGATGACGAATGGGAGATAGCTTCCTCTTACGGCCTTCAATTTTTTTGTACGTGTAACATGCACTAATACAATTGCCAGGTGAAAATTTGGAAAATTTCAGGGGTCATTTGAGCTTTTTAAGACATTTAAGTGATTTTATAGCCATTTAATGACCATATTTCAGATTTGAACTACATCTACATGCAACGGCTAAACATAACGGTTTGAAAAATCATATTTGTGTACTTGTGTGCGAGTTAATTCCATGTGTAGTAAAGTAGAAGGAATTTTCAAACATATTGGTCTCACGACATGGACACATGCATGGAGTGCCATGGCATTTTAATTCCAAAATTTTAAAAACAGATCAGAAAAACATGAAACCTTGCTTGATGTAATGTCATGCCACCAAGATGATGTGGTAAAAAAATTGGCCTGTTTGTCAAAAGTTTGGATACACACCCCTCACAAATCGGAGTAACTCACTAGAAGGCTCGTGGTTCCGAGAGGGAACAATGCATGTTTGATGACGAACGGGAAATACCTTCCTCTTACGGCCTTCAAATTTTTTCAATGTGTAATGTGCACTAATTCAACTGTCATGTGACAATTTGAAAAATTTCAGGGGTCATTTGACCATTTGAAGACATTTAAGTGATTTTCTAGCCATTTAATGACCGTAATTTATATTAGAAGTACATGTACATGCAACGGCTAACCATAACGGTTTGAAAAATCATATTTGTGTACTTGTGTGCGAGTTAATTCCATGTGCAGTAAAGTAGAAGGAATTTTCAAACATATTGGTCTCACGGCATGGACACATGCATGGAGTGCCATGGCATTTTAATTCCAAAAAAATTAAAGATCAGAAAATCATGAAACCTTGCTTGCTGCAATGTCATGCCGCCAAGTTGACGTGGTAAAAAAATAGGCCTGTTTGACGAAAGTTTGTACACACACCCCTCACAAACTGGAGCAACTCACTAGAAGGCTTGTGGTTCCAAGAGGGGACAATGCATGTTTGATGATGAACAGGAGATAGCTTCATCTTACAGCTTTCAATTGTTTTCTACGTGTAACGTGCACTAATACAATTGTCATGTGAAAATTTGGAAAATTTCAGGGGTCATTTGACCTTTTGAAGACATTTAACTGATTTTCTAGCCATTTAATGACTGTAATTCAAATTTGAACTACATCTACATGCAACGGCTAACCATAACGGTTTGAAAAATCATATTTATGTACTTGTGTGCGAGTTAATTCCATGTGCAGTAAATTAGAAGGAATTTTCAAACATATTGGTCTCACAGCATGGACACATGCATGGAGTGCCATGGCATTTTAATTCCAAAAGTTTATATAATGATCAGTAAAACATGAAACCTTGCTTGATGTAATATCATGCCACCAAGATGATGTGGTAAAAAACTTGGCAAGTTTAAAGAAAGTTGGGACACACAGACCTCACAAACCGCAGCAACTCACTAGAAGGCTTGTTCCTAAAGGGAACAATCCATGTTTGATGATGAATGGGAGATAGCTTCCTCTTACGGCCTTCAATTTTTTTGTACGTGTAACATGCACTAATACAATTGCCAGGTGAAAATTTGGAAAATTTCAGGGGTCATTTGAGCTTTTTAAGACATTTAAGTGATTTTATAGCCATTTAATGACCATATTTCAGATTTGAACTACATCTACATGCAACGGCTAACCATAACGGTTTGAAAAATCATATTTGTATACTTGTGTGCGAGTTAATTCCGTGTGCAGTAAAGTAGAAGGAATTTTCAAACATATTGGTCTCACGACATGGACACATGCATGGAGTGCCATGGCATTTTAATTCCAAAAATTTAAAAACTGATCAGAAAAACATGAAACCTTGCTTGATGTAATGTCATGCCACCAAGATGATGTGGTAAAAAAATTGGCCTGTTTGTCAAAAGTTTGGATACACACCCCTCACAAATCGGAGCAACTCACTAGAAGGCTCGTTGTTCCGAGAGGGAACAAGGCATGTTTGATGATGAACGGGAGATACCTTTTTCTTACGGCCTTCAATTTTTTTTTCAACGTGTCATGTGCACTAATACAACTGTCATGTGAGAATTTGAAAAATTTCAGGGGACATTTGACCTTTTAAAGACATTTAAGTGATTTTCTAGCCATTTAATAATCTTAATTTAAATTAGAAGTACATGTACATGCAACGGCTAACCATAACGGTTTGAAAAATCATATTTGTGTACTTGTGTGCGAGTTAATTCCATGTGCAGTAAAGTAGAAGGAATTTTCAAACATTTTGGTCTCACGACATGGACACATGCATGGAGTGCCATGGCATTTTAATTCCAAAAATTTAAAAACTGATCAGAAAAACATGAAACCTTGCTTGATGTGATGTCATGCCACCAAGATTATGTGGTAAAAAAATTGGCCTGTTTGTCACAAGTTTGGATACACACCCCTCACAAATCGGAGCAACTCACTAGAAGGCTCGTGGTTCCGAGAGGGAACAATGCATGTTTGATGACGAACGGGAAATACCTTCCTCTTACGGCCTTCAAATTTTTTCAATGTGTAATGTGCACTAATACAACTCTCATGTGACAATTTGAAAAATTTCAGGGGTCATTTGACCTTTTGAAGACATTTAAGTGATTTTCTAGCCATTTAATGACCGTAATTTATATTAGAAGTACATGTACGTGCAACGGCTAACCATAACGGTTTGAAAAATCATATTTGTGTACTTGTGTGCGAGTTAATTCCATGTGCAGTAAAGTAGAAGGAATTTTCAAACATATTGGTCTCACGGCATGGACACATGCATGGAGTGCCATGGCATTTTAATTCCAAAAAAATTAAAGATCAGAAAATCATGAAACCTTGCTTGCTGCAATGTCACGCCACCAAGTTGACGTGGTAAAAAAAATGGGCCTGTTTGACGAAAGTTTGGACACACACCCCTCACAAACTGGAGCAACTCACTAGAAGGCTTGTGGTTCCAAGAGGGGACAATGCATGTTTGATGATGAACAGGAGATAGCTTCATCTTACAGCTTTCAATTGTTTTCTACGTGTAACGTGCACTAATGCAATTGTCATGTGAAAATTTGGAAAATTTCAGGGGTCATTTGAACTTTTGAAGACATTTAACTAATTTTCTAACCATTTAATGACTGTAATTCAAATTTGAACTACATGTACATGCAACGGCTAACCATAACGGTTTGAAAAATCATATTTATGTACTTGTGTGCGAGTTAATTCCATGTGCAGTAAATTAGAAGGAATTTTCAAACATATTGGTCTCACAGCATGGACACATGCATGGAGTGCCATGGCATTTTAATTCCAAAAGTTTATATAATGATCAGTAAAACATGAAACCTTGCTTGATGTAATTTCATGCCACCAAGATGATGTGGTAAAAAACTTGGCAAGTTTAAAGAAAGTTGGGACACACAGACCTCACAAACCGCAGCAACTCACTAGAAGGCTTGTTCCTAAAGGGAACAATCCATGTTTGATGACGAATGGGAGATAGCTTCCTCTTACGGCCTTCAATTTTTTTGTACGTGTAACATGCACTAATACAATTGCCAGGTGAAAATTTGGAAAATTTCAGGGGTCATTTGAGCTTTTTAAGACATTTAAGTGATTTTATAGCCATTTAATGACCATATTTCAGATTTGAACTACATCTACATGCAACGGCTAAACATAACGGTTTGAAAAATCATATTTGTGTACTTGTGTGCGAGTTAATTCCATGTGCAGTAAAGTAGAAGGAATTTTCAAACATATTGGTCTCACGACATGGACACATGCATGGAGTGCCATGGCATTTTAATTCCAAAATTTTAAAAACAGATCAGAAAAACATGAAACCTTGCTTGATGTAATGTCATGCCACCAAGATGATGTGGTAAAAAAATTGGCCTGTTTGTCAAAAGTTTGGATACACACCCCTCACAAATCGGAGCAACTCACTAGAAGGCTCGTTGTTCCGAGAGGGAACAATGCATGTTTGATGACGAATGGGAGATACCTTTTTCTTACGGCCTTCAATTTTTTTTCAACGTGTCATGTGCACTAATACAACTGTCATGTGAGAATTTGAAAAATTTCAGGGGTCATTTGACCTTTTAAAGACATTTAAGTGATTTTCTAGCCATTTAATGATCGTAATTTAAATTAGAAGTACATGTACATGCAACGGCTAACCATAACGGTTTGAAAAATCATATTTGTGTACTTGTGTGCGAGTTAATTCCATGTGCAGTAAAGTAGAAGGAATTTTCAAACATTTTGGTCTCACGACATGGACACATGCATGGAGTGCCATGGCATTTTAATTCCAAAAATTTAAAAACTGATCAGAAAAACATGAAACCTTGCTTGATGTAATGTCATGCCACCAAGATTATGTGGTAAAAAAATTGGCCTGTTTGTCACAAGTTTGGATACACACCCCTCACAAATCCGAGCAACTCACTAGAAGGCTCGTGGTTCCGAGAGGGAACAATGCATGTTTGATGACGAACGGGAAATACCTTCCTCTTACGGCCTTCAAATTTTTTCAATGTGTAATGTGCACTAATACAACTGTCATGTGACAAGTTGAAAAATTTCAGGGGTCATTTGACCTTTTGAAGACATTTAAGTGATTTTCTAGCCATTTAATGGCCGTAATTTATATTAGAAGTACATGTACATGCAACGGCTAACCATAACGGTTTGAAAAATCATATTTGTGTACTTGTGTGCGAGTTAATTCCATGTGCAGTAAAGTAGAAGGAATTTTCAAACATATTGGTCTCACGGCATGGACACATGCATCGAGTGCCATGGCATTTTAATTCCAAAAAAATTAAAGATCAGAAAATCATGAAACCTTGCTTGCTGCAATGTCACGCCACCAAGTTGACGTGGTAAAAGATGGGCCTGTTTGACGAAAGTTTGGACACACACCCCTCACAAACTGGAGCAACTCACTAGAAGGCTTGTGGTTCCAAGAGGGGACAATGCATGTTTGATGATGAACAGGAGATAGCTTCATCTTACAGCTTTCAATTGTTTTCTACGTGTAACGTGCACTAATACAATTGTCATGTGAAAATTTGGAAAATTTCAGGGGTCATTTGAACTTTTGAAGACATTTAACTGATTTTCTAACCATTTAATGACTGTAATTCAAATTTGAACTACATCTACATGCAACGGCTAACCATAACGGTTTGAAAAATCATATTTATGTACTTGTGTGCGAGTTAATTCCATGTGCAGTAAATTAGAAGGAATTTTCAAACATATTGGTCTCACAGCATGGACACATGCATGGAGTGCCATGGCATTTTACTTCCAAAAGTTTATATAATGATCAGTAAAACATGAAACCTTGCTTGATGTAATTTCATGCCACCAAGATGATGTGGTGAAAAACTTGGCAAGTTTAAAGAAAGTTGGGACACACAGACCTCACAAACCGCAGCAACTCACTAGAAGGCTTGTTCCTAAAGGGAACAATCCATGTTTGATGACGAATGGGAGATAGCTTCCTCTTACGGCCTTCAATTTTTTTGTACGTGTAACATGCACTAATACAATTGCCAGGTGAAAATTTGGAAAATTTCAGGGGTCATTTGAGCTTTTTAAGACATTTAAGTGATTTTATAGCCATTTAATGACCATATTTCAGATTTGAACTACATCTACATGCAACGGCTAACCATAACGGTTTGAAAAATCATATTTGTGTACTTGTGTGCGAGTTAATTCCATGTGCAGTAAAGTAGAAGGAATTTTCAAACATATTGGTCTCACGACATGGACACATGCATGGAGTGCCATGGCATTTTAATTCCAAAAATTTAAAAACTGATCAGAAAAACATGAAACCTTGCTTGATGTAATGTCATGCCACCAAGATGATGTGGTAAAAAAATTGGCCTGTTTGTCAAAAGTTTGGATACACACCCCTCACAAATCGGAGCAACTCACTAGAAGGCTCGTTGTTCCAAGAGGGAACAATGCATGTTTGATGACGAACGGGAGATACCTTTCTCTTACGGCCTTCAATTTTTTTTCAACGTGTCATGTGCACTAATACAACTGTCATGTGAGAATTTGAAAAATTTCAGGGGTCATTTGACCTTTTAAAGACATTTAAGTGATTTTGTAGCCATTTAATGACCGTAATTTAAATTAGAAGTATATGTACATGCAACAGCTAACCATAACGGTTTGAAAAATCATATTTGTGTACTTGTGTGCGAGTTAATTCCATGTGCAGTAAAGTAGAAGGAATTTTCAAACATTTTGGTCTCACGACATGGACACATGCATGGAGTGCCATGGCATTTTAATTCCAAAAATTTAAAAACTGATCAGAAAAACATGAAACCTTGCTTGAGGTAATGTCATGCCACCAAGATGATGTGGTAAAAAAATTGGCCTGTTTGTCACAAGTTTGGATACACACCCCTCACAAATCCGAGCAACTCACTAGAAGGCTCGTGGTTCCGAGAGGGAACAATGCATGTTTGATGACGAACGGGAAATACCTTCCTCTTACGGCCTTCAAATTTTTTCAATGTGTAATGTGCACTAATACAACTGTCATGTGACAAGTTGAAAAATTTCAGGGTTCATTTGACCTTTTGAAGACATTTAAGTGATTTTCTAGCCATTTAATGGCCGTAATTTATATTAGAAGTACATGTACATGCAACGGCTAACCATAACGGTTTGAAAAATCATATTTGTGTACTTGTGTGCGAGTTAATTCCATGTGCAGTAAAGTAGAAGGAATTTTCAAACATATTGGTCTCACGGCATGGACACATGCATGGAGTGCCATGGCATTTTAATTCCAAAAAAATTAAAGATCAGAAAATCATGAAACCTTGCTTGCTGCAATGTCATGCCACCAAGTTGACGTGGTAAAAAAATGGGCCTGTTTGACGAAAGTTTGGACACACACCCCTCACAAACTGGAGCAACTCACTAGAAGGCTTGTGGTTCCAAGAGGGGACAATGCATGTTTGATGATGAATAGGAGATAGCTTCATCTTACAGCTTTCAATTATTTTCTACGTGTAACATGCACTAATACAATTGTCATGTGAAAATTTGGAAAATTTCAGGGGTCATTTGACCTTTTGAAGACATTTAACTGATTTTCTAGCCATTTAATGACTGTAATTCAAATTTGAACTACATCTACATGCAACGGCTAACCATAACGGTTTGAAAAATCATATTTATGTACTTGTGTGCGAGTTAATTCCATGTGCTGTAAATTAGAAGGAATTTTCAAACATATTGGTCTCACAGCATGGACACATGCATGGAGTGCCATGGCATTTTAATTCCAAAAGTTTATATAATGATCAGTAAAACATGAAACCTTGCTTGATGTAATGTCATGCCACCAAGATGATGTGGTAAAAAACTTGGCAAGTTTAAAGAAAGTTGGGACACACAGACCTCACAAACCGCAGCAACTCACTAGAAGGCTTGTTCCTAAAGGGAACAATCCATGTTTGATGACGAATGGGAGATAGCTTCCTCTTACGGCCTTCAATTTTTTTGTACGTGTAACATGCACTAATACAATTGCCAGGTGAAAATTTGGAAAATTTCAGGGGTCATTTGAGCTTTTTAAGACATTTAAGTGATTTTATAGCCATTTAATGACCATATTTCAGATTTGAACTACATCTACATGCAACGGCTAACCATAACGGTTTGAAAAATCATATTTGTGTACTTGTGTGCGAGTTAATTCCATGTGCAGTAAAGTAGAAGGAATTTTCAAACATATTGGTCTCACGACATGGACACATGCATGGAGTGCCATGGCATTTTAATTCCAAAAATTTAAAAACTGATCAGAAAAACATGAAACCTTGCTTGATGTAATGTCATGCCACCAAGATGATGTGGTAAAAAAATTGGCCTGTTTGTCAAAAGTTTGGATACACACCCCTCACAAATCGGAGCAACTCACTAGAAGGCTCGTTGTTCCAAGAGGGAACGATGCATGTTTGATGACGAACGGGAGATACCTTTCTCTTACGGCCTTCAATTTTTTTCAACGTGTCATGTGCACTAATACAACTGTCATGTGAGAATTTGAAAAATTTCAGGGGTCATTTGACCTTTTGAAGACATTTAAGTGATTTTCTAGCCATTTAATGACCATAATTTAAATTAGAAGTACATGTACATGCAACGGCCAACCATAACGGTTTGAAAAATCATATTTGTGTACTTTTGTGCGAGTTAATTCCATGTGCAGTAAAGTAGATGGAATTTTCAAACATTTTGGTCTCACGACATGGACACATGCATGGAGTGCCATGGCATTTTAATTCCAAAAAGTTAAAAACTGATCAGAAAAACATGAAACCTTGCTTGAGGTAATGTCATGCCACCAAGATGATGTGGTAAAAAAATTGGCCTGTTTGTCACAAGTTTGGATACACACCCCTCACAAATCCGAGCAACTCACTAGAAGGCTCGTGGTTCCGAGAGGGAACAATGCATGTTTGATGACGAACGGGAAATACCTTCCTCTTACGGCCTTCAAATTTTTTCAATGTGTAATGTGCACTAATACAACTGTCATGTGACAAGTTGAAAAATTTCAGGGGTCATTTGACCTTTTGAAGACATTTAAGTGATTTTCTAGCCATTTAATGGCCGTAATTTATATTAGAAGTACATGTACATGCAACGGCTAACCATAACGGTTTGAAAAATCATATTTGTGTACTTGTGTGCGAGTTAATTCCATGTGCAGTAAAGTAGAAGGAATTTTCAAACATATTGGTCTCACGGCATGGACACATGCTGCGACAGCCTGGTTTTTGCCCTCTTTTCTTTGCATGGTTTCCAGTTGAATTGGATTTGAGAATGAGTTTTCGAATCATTTCATTTGGACTTAACCACTTGGGTACCACTTGACTTTCACCCAAGTGCTTCTTCTCCTCCTCAAACCATCACTCCACCTCAGGATCATCTCATAATATTGCTTGCAATATTTTTCTTAAATGAAAAATATTCATTTTATCCTCCAAAACCCTAGCAAGCCCTTTGTGCTCCAAAGCCACCCTAATTTTTCTTTCCCCAAAAATCGTAAAAAAAATCCCAATTATTCTTTGAACCCTAGGGCACCTCTCTGAGAAAAAAATATTTTGTCATTCTTTAGAATATTTTGGCTACAGAAAATATAATCATTTATGGACAGAAATGGTAGTTTCTACAGCAACTACCATTTTACTAGCTCTATTGTAGCTGGTTTTTCTTGTGCCTATTTACCTTAGTAAGTATAAGCAAGCCTCCAAAGCTCAGCCCTTAACTCCGATCGGTTTGACCACAGTAAATCTCCAAAGTTACTGTCAAGAAACTTGCTAGCAGTACAAATCCATTTCTACTGCACCTGGTTCCAAGCCCAACCGTGGTAACACTTCAAACTACCAAGGACTACACGCCAGACATAAAGTTAAGTGCTTAGGGTGGCTGATGTCACGGTTCAAGTGGTGACCGCGTTCGTCCGGGCGTGCCGGCATGCAAAACACGCGCTCCGCGTGCCACCTAGCGCTCTGTTGAGTGCGTGCTCGCTGCCCAGCCTGCCCAAGCATGCCAAGCCTCACCACCATCCCTATATACACCACCTTAACACCCCCTAGCACTCGCCGACGCCGGAGCTAGCTGCAGCGGTCACGGGCACGGTCCGGCCAACAACATACTGCACGGCGCACTGTGCTCGTCGCTTCCCCCTAGCTCCTGTACTCGTCCACGCCCGCCAATAGTTCCCGCGTGACCTCCGTCGTCATCCCCCTCTCTCACTTGCGCCGTTCGTCGCCGGGCGCCGTGGACAGGTGTCTTCCGGCGGATCCCGAACCCCTCTCGCCGCCCGCCTATAAATGCCGCCACCCCAGCCTTCCTTGAGCACCCGCAGCTACTCCCACAGCCTCCACGAGACAGTAGAAGCCGCAGCCCGGCCGAGCAGGCCGCGGGCTGCTGTCCCAAAGCCCAAGCTCGCCGGTTATCCCCTCCGGATCGTCCCCGCAGCTCCGACCCCTCCCAGGCCAGGCCAAACCTTCTAGGGCATCTGCCACTCTTCGGTGAGGCCGTTCCTCCATCTTGGAGCCCCTGGAGCTGCCCCGAGTCGCCTTCGTCTTCGTCTACGGCGACCTCTGCCCTCTGCCTCCGCTGGAGAGGCCGTTTCCGACGCCGTCCGGTCACCTCTAGCAACGCTATGGGTACGGGCAGGTGCGCAATCTTCTTCTCCATTGACCCCCCCCCCCTCTCGTTGGACCCCAAGAACCCTCGTCCCCGGCGTGTGCAACGGCGAAGCTCCGCCTCCCTCTGTTCCCCTCTCCCCCTCCTTCTGGCCTGACTAGCAGGGCCCGCTAGTCAGCCACTCAGTACGCGCGCGAAGCGGTATGAGTGGTGGCGCCCTGGGCTTTTACGCCTTCGACGTCACCCCCCAGTTTGTTTATTTTTATTTCAAATTCATTTAAATCCAAGAAACTTCAAACAACCATAACTTTTTACCTAGAAGTCCAAATGCATTGATTCTTTTTGCATTGTGTTCTTTGTCCAAAAATCTAACAATACCCACAAGATGGGATTTTTCCTTGCTGTCTAGATTTTCTGGTAATTTTCAGAAGGTTTCTTGATATTTTCTTTTTGTGGTTTTATTTATTTTCAGAAGAGCAGGGTTGTCTTGAGGATCACCAGGAGGTTTGTGAACCTCATCAACACTAAGGCAAGCCACAGCAACATTTTCATAGTGCCACTTCAATATTTGTGATTTTCCTACTTGAACATATGATTATTCATGCATTTAAATTATTAATATGATAATTATATTATGTTAGATGCTTGTCATGTTAAAATGCTTGATTTACAGAATCTTGTTGATAAGCTAACAAGAACTTAGTTATGAATAAAGATAAAATGATATGGTCATGGAGATTAATAATCAGTTTAATTATTACTCTTGCATGATGAAAAATGATGAGATTGCTATAAATGATTCTGGTTTAAGTGAGGTTGTATCTTAACCAGAGAAATATCATGATATGATGATGGCTCCGTGGGAGCGTCGTTGATTTAGTTATTTTCATGGATATGTGATGCATATGTTGGTGATGCATGGCATGTCATTATGACACCGGTTATTTTCACCCTAAGTTGAACCTGATAAGTAACTTAACTTGAATATTTGTTGACCGGGTCATGGTGCCGCTGAAACGAGTTTTTCCCAGTGCAACCACTTTTGCCGGTATGGGTCGGCCTTAATGCGTTTCATTGTCGTGCCTTTGGTCGGTGCCTCCATCTAGGGAAGGTTATGGGCGTGTTGTACCCTAGCCTGGTAAGCAGGCATAACCTTGTGAGCCCGTTGTTAAGTTAAACTTTGGTACCGGATCCCAGAGTGGATCGTCGCCATGACGGCGGCCGAGGTGTCTTGAGGTAGACACGGGGCCACCCAGGACTAGCCCGATGGGGATTGAGTCGGAGTGGCCGGGAGAGTGTCATGACAATGAAGTGGTTTCATCGAAATGCTGTTGGTCCACTCGAATGGGAGTGCGAGGCCATGGGTTCCGTAGTGTGGGTCCAGTGCGCTACCTCCGCAGAGTGTATAAATCTATCGATAGCCATGTCCACGGTTACGGACACGCTCGAAAGTAAGGTACACCATGGGTCAACACTTAATAAATTTGCACACTAAGTTTGCACTAAGGATGGCAGTAAGGCCATCGTGGTGAGTTGGGCCATGTATTGGTCGGGTTGTGATCGCCGTAAGGATCACATGCCATGTATTGGTCGGGTAGTGATCGCCGTAACGATCACGGGCCATCTATTCGTCGGTTTGCGATCGCCGTAAGGATCACAGGCCATGTATTGTTCGGGTTGTGATCGCCGTAAGGATCACGAGTTGGTTTTGAGATCATCACGTTTGTGGCCAGGAAATGATCACGTACGGTAAGCCAGTCCAAGGGACGAGTAACACTTGAGCATAGTCACAGCATGTTGGATATGTGGTTGCATTGTTAATAAATGGTTAAATATCATGATATTGTTTGTCATTATGTTTATGCTTGTTATGAGCTTGGAAGTACATTCAATGTACTGACCTGGCGTGTCATGCCAGATTTCAGGAAAGTCTCATTGGAAAGGAGTGTTGTCCGAGTCTAGATCGTGTCCACATCGGTGTCCCTATGCTATGGAGTTCCACTACGACGTTGTTTCGTTGCCGCGTAGTTGTCATGATCGAGGCCCCCTTTATGTTCACTAAATAATGTACGTATTGTTCAGCCGCACCGTGTGTGCCGCTTGGCCTCGTTAACTGTTGTAATATGAACTATGCTTCGCTAGCATGAATAAAGCGGTTGTTTTTGTGTACCAAGTTGTTGTGTGTTGCCAGAAGACTAGGTCTCTGGGCTGGCAATGCATGGTAAACCGGTCGCTCTGAGCCGGGGTGCCACAACGCTTGGTATCAGAGCAGCGCTGACTGTAGGCCACGCTAGACTAAGCTGAGTTAACTGGATGTTAGATACGAGTTGTAGCTGAGTGCCGGTAACATTTGTAGCTGGTTGTTGCATTGCATGCATTGATTTTTATTTTTATGCTAACTTGCTAATGGTTGTGAGTGTAGATGGCTCCGGTGCTGTATCCGTGCCAGTTGCAGCTGATGCCGCACACGTCGCCGCATCTCCTTCGTAACGTGTGGCATCGACTGTACCCCCACGGTGACGATCCAGTCTATCGTGTGTACCGGGAGCGTCTAGCTGACTCAGTGTATGAGTATCATGCCGTGGTTACTCTGCGCACCAGTTCCGATTCCAGCACTTACACTCGTACCTCTCGAAGCGGCTATGCTTCTACCGCTTCTCAGGCTGTCCAGTTTGCTGCATTCGAGGTACTTAATTAGCTCCACTACAACGATGTCCAGATGCAGAACCACCCAGGTTTCCACTACTATCCTTCTCTCCACGATAATGGTCGTGTCCGTTTCCCTGTCATTGATCCAGAGTCTGATAGTGTAGCTAGCCACCTTTCTTGCTATATCACTGCTAGCTATCTTCAGATCTACGAGCTGGCTCGTGAGCTGAGTCGTGCCCGTACTGCTTTAGCTTCTGCTTTAGTCTCTGCTAGCTCAGCCACTACTCTACCATCTGTAGGCTTTACTTTCTATATTCCTGCTAGTTCTAGATCCCCTGTTTCCCTGGTTACTCCTCCGAGTAGCTCGGGCACCGTGACTGTGAGTCCACTTAGTGCTCCTGCTGAGTGGGTTTCACTCCTCGCCACTCCTGTAGCCGCGATGATTCACCCTCCACCTACCCCAGAGGGAGAGCCCTCGAGGTAGCATCGTCGTGTCACTTTTAACCCGGAGGTCTCAGTTAACCCCGTCAGTTCAGGATCCGAGTCCGCTTCAGGAGAGGATCCCGCAGCACCAGCAGAGCAGTAGAGCTTCCGAGTATTCGCAGTCGTCAGGATGGAGTCTGGATGTAGTCGTACGAGTCATGATGTTTCATTTCATGTATGAGGGTAGTTGGACCTGGCATGTTGTTAGTTTTCATGTATGAGTCTATGTATAATTATGGTGGAACTTTGTTCGCCGTATTTTCTACGCCATTTCGGTTTTATTCTGATTTTTGTTGCTGGCTTCTCCCCAGTTTATTTTGAATGCTTCTCATCTCGGTTGCGTTAACTTGGGAAAAATCATATTAGGATGATGCGGGGAGGCTGCAGTAGCAAAGTTCGTGAGGGTTCTCCTGTTCGGCGTTCTGCACGACAGGCAGGACACTCACCCGAGCCGTACGTTCCACCACCGCCTCCACCGCCAAATCCGCCCTCCACCGAGCAAATTATGCGTATGTTTGAGGAAAGACGAAATAATGATCTGATGGAAATATTCAGAAGTATTCAAGCTATGGTTGGACATAATGGAAATCAGCCTGGCCATCACTCCAAGCTATCTGATTTTCAAAGGACTAGGCCTCCCAGTTTCAGTCAGGCCATTGGTCCCTTGGATGCAGATGATTGGTTGAGGACTATGGAAAAGCAGCTTGAGGTTGCTCGAACTAATGAAGGGGATAATAAGGCTCCATTTGTAACTCATTATCTTGAAGGCGCTGCTGCCATATGGTGCAAAAATGAAAAAGCCAGGGGACTGCTGATGAAGAAATTACCTGGTCAAGATTCAAGGAACGATTTCAGAAATATCACATCGCTGCGGGAATTATGAAGACTACGCAGCGTGAATTTCTCGCGCTCCTCCAAGGAAGTCAGTCTGTGGGAGAATACTTACAAAAATTCAATCATCTGTCACGTTACTCTCAATATGACGCGGCCACTGAGGAAAGGAAGATTGACCAGTTTCTTGTTGGGTTAAACCCGCAATTCGGGTGTACTCTCAGCATGTTCGATTTCCCAGACTTCCAAACCCTGGTGAACAAGGCTTTCATTGCTGAAAGGGAACACAAGCTTGTATCAGATAATAAGCCTGCCAACAACGATCACAAACACAAGTTTGAACCAAGAAAGGGAATGCAGCCAGTGCAGAAGGCTCGTACTTGGCAGCCAACTCAGGTAGCATACAAGCCCAATTGGTAACAAAATGTTAACAAGGCCACCACCCAGGTCAAGAATGACGTACTCAACCCAGTTCTAGAGAATCGTCTGTGCAGCAATTCTTGTTAAAGTTGTGGACAAACCCGACATTATGCCAAACAGTGTCCCAAGAACAACCGGACCGATGCTACATTCAAGCCACAAGTCCATTGTCTGGAGGCATGCCCAAATCAGCACGACATCACAGGATACGTTTATCACATTTCCGCCGATGAAGCCCAAGAGAACCCCGAAGTCGTCATTGGTATGTTCCCTATAAATAGCATACCCGCAGTAATTTTATTTGACTCTGGGGCTTCCCACTCTTTTATCTCTCGGAGTTTTGTTGCACAAAACAATTTTCCTTGTTCGCTTTTGGGAAAGAATATGCTGGTACAAACCCCAGGATCTCTAATCAGAAGCAATCTAGTCTGCCACAATTTGGAAGTCAATATCAACGGAGTTCATTTTCCAACTTCTTTGCTACTTATTGAGTCTGATAAGTTGGAGGTTATCTTGGGTTTGAATTGGCTGACTCAGTGTCAAGTGTGCATAAATTGTGCGACCCGGGAAGTCAACTTGACCAGCCAAGAGTGACAAACAACAGAATTCATTGCTCGTAGGAGCATACCTTCCAAGGAAATGGTCTTTACAACAATAGCTGAAATGGAGTTAATTCTAGTGGTCAGCGAGTTTCCTGATGTATTCCCAGAAGAACTGCCAGGAATGCCACCTGATCGAGAGCTTGAGATTGCAATAGATCTTGTGCCCGGAACCACACCAATACACAAGAAGTATTATCGAATTCCGTCATCAGAATTAGGGGAGCTAAAGAAACAACGTGATGAAATGCTCCAAAAAGGGTATGTCCGCCCCAGTTCCTCGCCATGGGGATCACCTGCTATCTTCGTGGACAAGAAAGATGGCAGCCTCCGCATGTATGTGGATTACCGACAGCTGAATGATGTCACAATCAAAAACAAATACCCTCTGCCAAGAATTGATGATTTGTTTGACCAGCTCAGTGGAGCCAAGGTGTTCTCCAAGATTGATTTACGGACTGGATATTATCAGCTCAAAATTAAAAAGGAGGATATTCCCAAGACCGCATTCACCACTCGCTACGGTCACTATGAATATACAGTTATGTCTTTTGGCCTCACCAACACCCCTGCTTTCTTCATGCACATGATGAATAAAGTATTCATGGACTTCCTCGATAAGTTCGTGGTGGTCTTCATCGATGATATACTCATTTACTCAAGATGAAGAAGAGCATAAGGAACACCTCTGAGCAGTGTTACAACGACTCTGTGAGCATCAGTTATACGCCAAATTCAGTAAATGCGAGTTTTGGCTCAAGCAAGTTTTATTCCTCGGACATGTGCTATCCGCTGAGGGTATAGCCGTGGAACCAAGCAAGGTAAAAGATGTGCTCGACTGGTTGCCACCCGCAACCGTATCTCAAATCCGTGGTTTTCTTGGATTAGTCGGATACTACCACCGTTTCATTGAAGGGTTTTCCAAGATTGCTAAACCCAGGACAGAGTTGCTCAAAAAGGATAAGAAGTTTGAATGGAATGAGGATTGTAAGAAAAGTTTCACTGAGTTAAAGAAACGATTGACAACTGCACCAGTATTAACACTTGCAGATATCTACCGCAGCTTTGATGTGTACTGCGACGCTTCTAGGCAAGGACTGGGATGCGTACTTATGCAAGATGGCAAGGTAGTAGCTTATGCCTCACGGCAGCTACGACCCCACGAAGGGAATTACCCCACTCATGATTTGGAAATGGCCACGGTAGTTCATGCTTTAATAATTTGGAGACACTACCTCATTGGAAAAAGGTGCCAAAGTTTTACCGATCAAAGAAGCCTCAAATATATATTTACTCAGCCAGATTTAAATCTCCGTCAACGCAGATGTCTTGAGTTGGTCAAGGATTATGACCTTGGAATAAATTACCATCCGGGTAAGGCCAACGTGGTTGCCGATGCGTTCAGTCGAAAGCCCATCAGTTTAAATGTCATATTGGAATCTTTGCCTGCCGAACTTAAAGAAGAGATTGCTCAGCTCAATCTGGTCATAGTTGAGGCTGGCCTTGCCAATATTCTGAAAGTTACCCCTACTCTTGAGGAGGAAATCCGCAAAGCCCAGCCAGGCGATGCCGATCTGCAGAAACGTGTCAAGCTTTCCGATTTCTCGAAGGATCAGTGCGGTACCCTCCGATTCAGGGGAAGGATTTGTGTGCCTAATCAAGAAGATTTGAAGCAGAAGATCCTGTCAGAAGCCCACGAATCCTCTTATTCAATTCACCCTGGAGGTACAAAAATGTACGAAGACCTTCAACAAATATTCTGGTGCGATGGAATGAAGAAAGACATTCCTTATTTTGTGGCCTGTTGTGACATATGCAACAAAGTAAACGCAGAACATCAGAAGCTAGTCGGACACCTCCAACCGCTGCCACTGTCACAATAGAAATGGGATGATGTCTGTCTGGATTTCATCAAAGGATGACCTAAGACCCGACGAGGCAATAATGCGATCTGGGTCATAGTGGATACATTAACCAAGGTAGCCCACTTCCTCCCGATCAGAACCTCATATCGAGCAGATGAGCTTGCAAAACTGTATGTATCCAGGATAGTCAGTCTGCATGGAGTTCCCCGAACCATCACTTCTGACCGAGGTTCACTTTTTACCTCCGCTTTTTGGTCCTGTCTCCATCAAGCCCTAGGAACGGAATTGAAATACAGTACCGCTTATCATCCTCAGATGGATGGACACACAGAACGGGTAAATCAAATACTCGAAGATATGCTCCGAGCCTGTGCCTTGGCCCAGGGCCCAAAATGGGAAGATTGCTTGACGTACGGTGAGTTCTCGTATAACAATAGCTTCTTGACCAGTTTAGAGATGTCACCATACGATGCTTTGTATGGACATAAGTGCCGCACTCCATTGAATTGGTCTCAAACCGGAGATAGCCATATTTTTAGAACTGATCTCATGCTGGAAGCCGAAAAGCAAGTCAAGGAGATCCGAGACAGATTGCAATTGGCCAAATCGCGACAGAAAAGTTATTACGATGCAAAACACCGAAAGATCAGCTTTGAACCCGGAGAACATGTCTATCTTTGAGTCACGCCTATGAAAGGGATCAAGAGGTTTCAAACTTGTGAAAATTGGCACGCAGATTTATTGGTCCATTTCCCGTTATCACACGAGTGGGTGTTGTAGCATATAAGTTGGAGTTGCCCCCTGAGTTGTCAGACGTGCACAACGTGTTCCATGTTTCACAATTGCGACGGTGCATATCGCCGCCTGAGAAAAAGACTGATTTGACAGAAATAGAGCTGGCAAAAGACTTAACCTATGAAGAAAGGGCGGTGAAAATTTTGGATCAAATGGAAAGAGTCACTCGCAGTAAAGCACGAAAGTTTTACAAAGTCCAATGGAAGCATCACACAGAGGCAGAATCAACATGGGAATCAGAAGAATTTCTAAGGGCATGTTATCCAGAATGGTTTTCCCAAGCAACCAAATCTCGAGGACGAGATTCATTCTAAGTGGGGGAGGTTTGTGAAAGCCTAGTTTTTGCCCTCTTTTCTTTGCCTGGTTTCCAGTTGAATTGGTTTTGAGTTTGGAGTTTTTGAATCATTTCATTTGGACTTAACCACTTGGGTACCCCTTGACTTTCACCCAAGTGGTTCTTCTCCTCCTCAAACCATCACTCCACCTCAGGATCATCTCATAATATTGCTTGGAATATTTTACTTAAATGAAAAATATTCATTTTGCCCTCCAAAACCCTAGCTAGCCCTTTGTGCTCCAAAGCAACCCTAATTTTTCTTGCCCCAAAAATCCTGAGAAAAATCCCAATTATTCTTTGAACCCTAGGGCACCTCTTTGAGCAAAATATTTCATCACTCTTTGGAATATTTTGGCTACAGAAAATAAAATCATTTCTGGACAGAAATGGTAGTTTCTACAGCAACTACCATTTTACTAGCTCCATTGTAGCTGTTTTTTCTTGTGCCTATGTACCTTAGTAAGTATAAGCAAGCATTAAAAGCTTAGCCCTTAACTCCCAGTGGTTTGACCACAATAAATCACCAAAGTTACTGTCCAGAAACTTGCTAGCAGTACAAATCCATTTCTACTACACCTGGATCCAAGCACAACCGTGGTAAGACTTCAAACTACCAAGGACTACACGCTAGACATCAAGTTAAGTGCTTAGGGTGGCCTGATGTCACGGTTCACGCGGTGACCGTGTTCGTCTGGGCGTGCTGGCATGCAAAACACGTGCTCTGCGTGCCACCTTGCGCTCTGTTGAGCGTGTGCTCGCTGCCCAGCCTGCCCCAGCATGCCAAGCCTCGCCACCATCCCCGTCTCCACCCCCATAACTCCCCCGGCACTCGCCGATGCCGGAGCTCGCCGCAGCGGGCACGGGCATGGTCCAGCCAATGACACAGTGCGCGGCGCACTGTGCTCTTCGCTTCCCCCCTCGCTCATGAGCTCGTCCGCGCCCGCCAATAGTTCCCGTGTGACCTCCGTTGTCATCCCCCTCTCTCCCTAGCGCCGTGGACAGGTGTCCTCCGGTGGAGCCCGAACCCCTCTCGTCGCCCGCCTATAAATGTCGCCACCCCAGCCCTCCTTGAGCACCCGCAGCTACTCCCACACCCTCCACGAGCCAGTAGAAGCCGTAGCCCGGCCGGGTAGGCCGCGGGTTGTCGTCACGAAGAACGAGCTCGCCGGCGATCCCCTCCGGATCGTCCCCGCAGCTCGGACCCCTCCCTGGCCAGGGCGACCCTTCCAGGGCCTCTGTCACTCTTCGGTGAGGCCGTTCCACCCTGTTGGAGCCGCTGGAGCCGCCCCGAGTAGCCGTCGTCTTCGTCTCCGGCAACCTCTGCCCTCTGCCTCCGCTGGAGAGGCCGTTCCCGACGCCGTCCGGTCACCTCTAGCCACCCTACGGGTACGGGCAGGTGCGTAATCTTCTTCTCCTTCAATCCCCCCCTCTCGTTGGACCCCAAGAACCCTCATCGCCGGTGTGTGCTCTGGCGAAGCTCCGCCTCCCTCTGTTTCCCTCTCCCCCTCCTTCTGGCCTGACTAGCAGGGCCCGCTGCTACCTCTTGAGCACTGCGTTGGATTTCCCCGAAGAGGAGAGGATGATGCAGTAAAGTAGTGTAAGTATTTCCCTCAGTTTTTGAGAACCAAGGTATCAATCCAGTAGGAGACCATGCACAAGTCCCTCGTACCTGCACAAAACGATAGCAACTCGCAACCAACGCTTAGGGGTTGTCAATCCCTTCACGGTCACTTACGAGAGTGAGATCTGATAGAGATAATATTTTTGGTATTTTTGATAGATAGATGCAAAGTAAAAGTAAAGGCAAAGTAAAAACAAAGCAAGTAAATAAAGCGATATAGATTGATATGATGAGAATAGACCCGGGGGCCATAGGTTTCACTAGTGGCTTCTCTCAAGAGCATAAGTATTCTACGGTGGGTGAACAAATTACTGTTGAGCAATTGACGGAATTGCGCATAGTTATGAGTATATCTAGGCAATGATCATGTATATAGGCATCACGTCCAAAACAAGTAGATCAAAACGATTCTGCATCTACTACTATTACTCCACTCATCGACCGCTATCCAGCATGCATCTAGAGTATTAAGTAAAAACAGAGTAACGCCGTAAGCAAGATGACATGATGTAGAGGGATAAATTCATGCAATATGATAAAAAACCCATCTTGTTATCCTCGATGGCAACAATACAATACGTGCCTTGCAACTCTTTCTGTCACTGAGTAAGGAAACCGCAAGATTGAACCCAAATCTAAGCACTTCTCCCATTGCAAGAACTACCAATCTAGTTGGCCAAACCAAAAAGATAATTTGAAGAGACTTGCAAAGATAACTCAGTCATACATCAAAGAATTCAGAGAAGAATCAAATATTTTCCATAGATAATACTGGATCATAAACCCACAATTCATCAGTCTCAACAAACACACCGCAAGAAGAAGATTACATCGAATAGATCTCCACGAGAGAGGGGGAGAACATTGTATTGAGATCCAAAAAGAGAGAAGAAGCCATCTAGCTACTAGCTATGGACCCGAAGGTCTGAAGTAAACTACTCACACTTCATCCGAGGGGCTATGGTGATGATGTAGAAGCCCTCTATGGTGGATGCCCCCTCCGACGGAGCTCCGGAACATCCCCCAAGACGGGATCTCGTGGATACAGAAGGTTGCGGCGGTGGAATTAGGTTTTTGGCTCCTGTTCTGATCATTCGGGGATACGTAGGTATATATAGGAGGAAGGAGTACGTCGGTGGAGCTCCGAGGGGCCCACGAGGTAGGGGGCGCGCCCAGGGGTAGGGGCGTGCCCTCCACCCTCGTGACCTCCTCGGGCACTGCTTGGAGTAGGGTCCATGTCTCCTGGGTCACGTTCGGTTGGAAAATCACGATCCCGAAGGTTTCGTTCCATTTGGACTCCGTTTGATATTTTGTTTCTTCGAAATACTGAAAAAGGCAAAAAACAGCAATTCTGGGCTGGGCCTCCGGTTAATAGGTTAGTCCCAAAAGTAATATAAAAGTGGAAAATAAAGCCCAATATAGTCCAAAATAGTAGATAAAGTAGCATGGAGCAATCAAAAATTATAGATACGTTGGAGACGTATCAGGCATCCCCAAGCTTAATTCCTGCTCGTCCTCGAGTAGGTAAATGATAAAAAAAGAATTTTTGATGCGGAGTGATACTTTGGCATAATTTCAATGTAAATCTTCTTAATTGTGATATGAATATTCAGATCCGAAAGATTCAAGACAAAAGTTCATATTGACACAAAAATAATAATACTTCAAGCATACTAATCAAAGCAATCATGTCTTCTCAAAATAACATGGCAAAAGAAAGTTCATCCCTACAAAATCATATAGTTAGGCTATGCTTCATTTTCGTCACACAAAATGTTCCCAACTTCTATGCCCCCGATGACAAGCCAAGCAATTGTTTCATACTTAAATAATCTCAAACTTTTTCAACCTTCACGCAATAAATGAGCGTGAGCCATGGATATAGCATTATGGGTGGAATAGAATATGATGATGGGGATTGTGTGGAGAAGACAAAAAGGAGAATGTCTCACATTGACGAGGCTAATCAATGGACTATGGAGATGCCCGTCAATTGATGTCAACATGAGGAGTAGGGATTGCCATGCAACGGGTGCACTAGAGCTATGAATGCTCAACAAAAGAAAACTAGTGGGTGTGCATCCAACTTGCTTGCTCACGAAGACCTAGGGCATTTGAGGAAGCCCATCGTAGGAGTATACAAGCCAAGTTCTATAATGAAAAATTCCCACTAGTATAAAAAAGACAACTTATGAGACTCACTACATGAGGAGCAAGGTGCTACTTTGAATCACAATATACGAGACTCACTACATGAGGAACAAGGTGCTACCTTGAAGCACAAGTGTGGAAAAAGAGATAGTAGCATTGCCCTTTTTATTTTCTTTTTTTGGGCCTTTCTTTTTTTCTTTTTGGCCTTTCCCCTTTTTTTATTTGGGCAATGCTCTAATAATGATGATCATCACAAGTCTATTGATTACAACACAAGGATTACAACTCGAAACTTAGAACAAGATATGACTCTATATGAATACCTCCGGCAGTGTACCGGGATGGTGCAATGAATCAAGAGTGACATGTATGGAAAATAATGCATGGTGGCTTAGCCACAAATACGATGTCAACTACAAGATCATGCAATGGCAATATGACAAAAGTAATGTATGTCATGATGATGATGGTGGAAGTTGCATGGCAATATATCTCGGAATGGATATGGAAATGCCATGATAGGTAGGTATGGTGGCTGTTTTGAGGAAGATATAAGGAGGTTTATGTGTGACAGAGCGTATCGTATCACGGGGTTTGGATGCACCGGCGATGTTTGCGCCAACTCTCAAGGTGAGAAAGGGCATTGCACGGTACCGAAGAGGCTAGCAAAGGTGGAAAGGTGAGAGTGCGTATAATCCATGGACTCAACATTAGTCAAAAGAACTCATATACTTATTGCAAAAAAATTAAAAGTCATCAAAAATTCAAGTACTACGCGCATGATCCTAGGGGTATAGATTGGTAGGAAAAGACCATCGCTCATCCCCGACCGCCACTCATAAGGATGCACAAGCCAGGTACACTTCATGTTTCAAATTTGTTACACA
Organism: Triticum dicoccoides; assembly: GCF_002162155.2. Classification (NCBI taxonomy): domain Eukaryota; kingdom Viridiplantae; phylum Streptophyta; class Magnoliopsida; order Poales; family Poaceae; genus Triticum; species Triticum dicoccoides. Next base: position 763,705,335 of record NC_041393.1, on the reverse strand, counting down.
ACTTTAACCATATGTGCATGCTACGGGACTTGCAAACTTCAACACAAGTATTTCTCAAATTCATAATCACCCAACTATCACGACTTTGATATTATCACCTCCATATCTCAAAACAATTATCAAGCATCAAACTTATCTTAGTATTCAATTCACTCAAAAGAAAGTTTCACATATCTTGAACACCAAGTATATTAACATTAAGCAAATTGCCATGCTATTAAAGAGTCTCAAAATAATCTAAGTGAAGCATGAGAGATCAAATAGTTTCTTTAAAACAAATCCACCATTGTGCTCTAAAAGATCTAAGTGAAGTACTAGAGCAAAAATTATCACGCTCAAAAGATATAAGTGAAGCACTATGAGCAAAACTATCAAGCTCAAAAGATATAAGTGAAGCACATAGAGTATTCTAACAAATTCCAATTCATGTATGGCTCTCTCAAAAGATGTGTACAGCAAGGATGATTGTGGTAGACTAACAAGAAAAGACACAAATAATACAAGACGCTCCAAGCAAAGCACATATCATGTTGGTGAATAAAAATATAGCTCCAAGTAAATTACCGATGGAAGTGGACGAAAGAGGGGATGCCTTCCGGGGCATCCCCAAGCTTTGACTTTTTTGTGTCCTTGGATTATCTTGGGGGTGACATGGGCATCCACAAGCTTAGGCTCTTGCCACTCCTTGTTCCATATTCCATCAAAAGAATTCACCCAAAACTTGAAAACTTCACAACACAAAACTGAACAGAAATCTCGTGAGCTCCGTTAGAGAAAGAAAACAAAAGACTACTTCAAGGCACTGTAATGAACTCATTATTTATTTATATTGGTGTTAAACCTACTGTATTCCAACTTCTCTATGGTTTATAAACTAATTTACTTACCATAGATTCATCAAAATAAGCAAACAACACACGAAAAACAGAATCTGTCAAAAACAGAACAGTGTGTAGCAATCTGTAACTAACGCAAATTTATGGAACTCTAAAACTTCTACCAAAATTGGAAGTCCTGGACAATTTGTTTATTGAGCATCATCAAAAAGAATCAACGCAAAAACACGTTCCTGTGATTTATAATAACTAAATTCGTGCGCGCAAAGTTTCTGTTTTTCAGCAGAATCAAATCAACTATCATCGTAGGTTATCCTATAGGTCCTACTTGGCACAAACACTAATTAAAACATAAAACCACATACAAACAGAAGGTAGATGGATTATTTATTCCTAAACAGAAGAAAAAACAAAAAACACAAAATAAAATTGGGTTGCCTCCCAACAAGTGCTATCATTTAACGCCCTTAGGTAGGCATAAAAGCAAGGATAGATCTAGGTCGTGCCGTAATAATAAGATAGATCTTGAAAGCTCATCTCGTATTCCCTACATTCGGCAGCAAGTTTCCTTTGAGGCATGCAAAAATAATCAAAAGGGCTAAATTTAGTGGGACAAAAATCCCCAAGGTCAATCACGGGAGGAACGGGTTCCTCCCTTGGCCATTCATAGTGCACAACTATTTCATCACTGAAAGCATTCTTTGTGCAAAATCTTGTAAGCTTATACTCGAGAGAGTATCCTAGCTCATTATTTCTAAGGGCAAAATCACTATTAAGCTCGTTAATGCAATCAACTAAGACATTGATAGGGACCTTTTTTCTAAGGTTTTCATTGAAACCGACATAGTCTGAAGATTGAAAACGTCTAATTTCCTCTTGATCATAGAGGATTGCTTCTATGGGATGCGCAAAGATTTCTTTGGCTTCTCTTATGATAAATCTAAATTCATGAGCCAACAAGATAGTAACAACGCGCTTAATAGAAGAGTGCTCAATATTAGAGAATTCTAAGAAAATTCTCTGTATGCAAGGGTGCATATGCATAAATTGTCTTTCAAGTTCAACCACAAGCATAGCTATAGCATCCGCAAGGCTACTAGTTCTATCAAGAATAGAACAGCCCATGGAAGGTAAAGCACCGACACAAGTAAAGAAATCTTGAATAACGCCCTTGCCAATGATGTTACCACTACCGATTCGAAACTTTTTGGTATGCAAGATAGGAGGTTCATCGGCCGGAGCCTCGAGATTTTCTGTATTATCATTGTTGTCCATATCGACAATAATTTCCCCAATTTCAGACATAGCGGCAGAAAAGGTAAGGCGGAAGAAATCAAACAAAAAGGGAAAGGAGGAGGAGATTGGGAAAGAGAGGGCAAATAAAAAGGCAAGGGTGAAGTGGGGGAGAGGAAAACGAGAGGCAAATGGTAAATAATGTAATGCGAGAGATAGGGATTGCGATGGGTACTTGGTATGGTTGACTTGCTTGCTTGAGCCTCCCCGGCAACGGCGCCAGAAATTCTTCTTGCTACCCCTTGAGCACTGCGTTGGATTTCCGCGAAGAAGAGAGGATGATGCAGTAAAGTAGCGTAAGTATTTCCCTCAGTTTTTGAGAACCAAGGTATCAATCCAGTAGGAGACCACGCACAAGTCCCTCGTACCTACACAAAACGATAGCAATTCGCAACCAACGCCTATGGGTTTTCAATCCCTTCACGGTCACTTACGAGAGTGAGATCGGATAGAGATAATATTTTTGGTATTTTTGATAGATAGATGCAAAGTAAAAGTAAAGGCAAAGTAAAAACAAAGCAAGTAAATAAAAGTGATATAGATTGATATGATGAGAATAGACCCGGGGGCCATAGGTTTCACTAGTGGCTTCTCTCAAGAGCATAAGTATTCTATGGTGGGTGAACAAATTACTGTTGAGCAATTGACAAAATTGAGCATAGTTATGAGTATATCTAGGCAATGATCATGTATATAGCCATCACGTCCAAAACAAGTAGATCAAAACGATTCTGCATCTACTACTATTACTCCACTCATCGACCGCTATCCAACATGCATCTAGAGTATTAAGTAAAAACAAAGTAACGCCGTAAGCAACATGACATGATGTAGAGGGATAAACTCATGCAATATGATAAAAACCCCATCTTGTTATCCTCGATGGCAACAATATAATACGTGCCGTGCAACTCTTTCTGTCACCGAGTAAGGACACTGCAAGATTGAACCCAAAGCTAAGCACTTCTCCCATTGCAAGAACTACCAATCTAGTTGGCCAAAGCCAAAAGATAATTCGAAGAGACTTGCAAAGATAACTCAATCATACATAAAAGAATTCAGAGAAGAATCAAATATTTTCCATAGATAATACTGGATCATAAACCCACAATTCATCGGTCTCAACAAACACACTGCAAAAAGAAGATTACATCGAATAGATCTCCACGAGAGAGGGGGAGAACATTGTATTGAGATCCAAAAAGAGAGAAGAAGCCATCTAGCTACTAGTTATGGACCCGAAGGTCTGAAGTAAACTATTCACACTTCATTGTTGGGGCTATGGTGATGATGTAGAAGCCCTCTGTGGTGGATGCCCCCTCCGGCGGAGCTCCGGAACAGGCCCCAAGATGGGATCTCGTGGATACAGAAGGTTGTGGCGGTGGAATTAGGTTTTTGGCTCCTGTTTGATCGTTCGGGGATACGTAGGTATATATAGGAGGAAGGAGTATGTCGGTGGAGCTTTGGGGGGACCACGAGGTAGGGGGGTGCGCCTAGGGGGGCCTCCACCCTCGTGACCTCCTCGGGCACTGCTTGGAGTAGGGTCCAAGTCCCCGGGTCACGGTCGGTTGGAAAATCACGATCCCGAAGGTTTCATTCCGTTTGGACTCCGTTTGATATTATGTTTCTTCGAAATACTGAAAAAGGCAAAAAACAGCAATTCTGGGTTGGGCCTCCGGTTAATAGGTTAGTCCCAAAAGTAATATAAAAGTGGAAAATAAAGCCCAATATAGTCCAAAACATTAGATAAAGTAGCATGGAGCAATAAAAAATTATAGATACGTTGGAGACGTATCACCCGCTAGTCAGCCACTCAGTATGCGCGCGAAGCGGTACGGGTGGTGGCGCCCGGTGGTTTTACGCCTTCGACGTCACCCCCCCCCCCCAGTTTGTTTATTCTTATTTCAAATTCATTTAAATCCAGGAAACTTCAAATAGCCATAACTTTTTATCTATAAGTCCAAATGCATTGATTCTTTTTGCATTGTGTTCTTTGTCCAAAAATCCAACAGAACCCAAAAGATGGGATTTTTTCCTTGCAGTCTAGATTTTCTAGTAATTTTCAGAAGGTTTCTTGATTTTTTCTTTTTGTGGTTTTATTTATTTTCAGAAGAGCAGGCTTGTCTTGAGGATCACCAGGAGGTTTGTGAACCTCATCAGCACTAAGGCAAGCCACAACAACATTTTCATAGTGCCACTTCAATATTTGTGATTTTCCTACTTGAACTTATGATTATTCATGCATTTAAATTATTAATATGATAATTATATTCTGTTAGATGCTTGTCATGTTAAAATGCTAAATTTACAGAAAGTTTGAAGTGAATCTTGTTGATAAGCTAACAAGAACTTTGTTATGAATAAAGATAAAATGATATGGTCATGGAGATTAATAATCAGTTTAATTATTATTCTTGCATGATGAAAAATGATGAGATTGCTAGAAATGATTCTGGTTTAAGTGAGGTTGTATCTTAACCAGAGAAGTATCATGAGATGATGATGGGTCCGTGGGAGCATAGTTGACTTAGTTATTTTCATGGATATGTGATGCATATGTTGGTGATGCATGGCATGGCATTATGACACCGGTTATTTTCACCCTAAGTTGAACCTGATAAGTAACTTAACTTGAATATGTTGTTGACCGGGTCATGGTGCTGCTGAAACGAGTTTTTCCCAGTGCAACCAAATTTTCCGATATGGGACGGCCTTAATGCGTTTCATTGTCGTGCCTCTTGTCGGTGCCTCCATCTAGGGAAGGTTATGGGCGTGTTGTACCCTAGCTTGGTAAGCAGGCATAACCTTGTGAGCCCATTATTAAGTTAAGTTTTGGTACCGGGTCCGAGAGTGGATCGTGGCCATGACGGTGCCCGAGGTGTCTTGAGGTAAACATGGGGCCACCCAGGATTAGCCCGATGGGGACTGAGTCGGAGTGGCCGGGAGAGTGTCATGACAATGAAGTGGTTTCGTCGGAATGCCATTGGTCCACCCGAATGGGAGTGCGAGGCCATGGGTTCCGTAGTGTGGGTCCAGTGCGCTACCTCCGCAGAGTGTATTAATCTATCGATAGCCGTGTCCATGGTTACGGACACGCTTGAAAGTAGGGTACACCATGGGTCAACACTTAATAAATTTGCACACTAAGTTTGCACTGAGGATGGCAGTAAGGCCATCGTGTTGAGTTGGGCCATGTATTGGTCGGGTTTTCATTGCCGTAAGGATCACAGGCCATGTATTGGTCGGGTAGTGATCGCCGTAACGATCACGGGCCATGTATTCGTCGGTTTGCGATCGCCATAAGGATCACGAGCCATGTATTGGTCGGGTTGTGATCGCCGTAAGGATCACGAGTTGGTTTTGAGATCATCACGTTTGTGGTCAGGAAATGATCACATACGGTAAGCCAGTCCAAGGGACGAGTAACACTTGAGCATAGTCACAGCATGTTGGATATGTGGTTGCATTGTTAATAAATGGTTAAATATCATGATATTGTTTGTCAGTATGTTTATGCTTGTTATGAGCTTGCAAGTACATTCAATGTACTGACCTAGCGTGTCATGCCAGATTTCCGCTACGAGGGTTGTCCGAGTCTAGATCGTGTCCACATTGGTGTCCCTGTGCTATGGAGTTCCGCTACGACGTTGTTCCATTGCCGCGTAGTTGTCATGATCGAGGCCCCCTTTATGTTCACTAAATAATGTACATATTGTTCAGCCGCACCGTGTGTGCCGCTTGGCCTCGTTAACTGTTGTAATATGAACTATGCTCCGCTAGCATGAATAAAGCGGTTGTTTTTTTGTACCAAGTTGTTGTGTGTTGCCAGAAGACAAGGTCTCTGGGCTGGCAATGCATGGTAAAATGGTCGCTTTGAGCCGGGGTGCCACAACCCTTGGTATCAGAGCCGCGCTGACTGTAGGCCACGCTAGACTAAGCCGAGTTAACTAGACATTAGATACGAGTTGTAGCTCAGTGCCGGTAACATTTGTAGCTGGTTGTTGCATTGCATGAACTGATTTTTATTTTTATGCTAACTTGCTAATGGTTGTGAGTATAGATGGCTCCGGTGCTGTATCCGTGCCAGTTGCAGCTGATGCCATACACGTCGCCGCATCTCCTTCGTAACGTGTGGCGTCGGCTGTACCCCCACGGTGACGATCCTGTCTATTGTGTGTATCGGGAGCGTCTAGCTGACTCAGTGTATGAGTATCACGCCGTGGTTACTCTATGCACCATTTCTGATTCCAGCACTTACACTCGTACCTCTCGAAGCGGCTACATTTCTACCGCTTCTCAGGTTGTCCAGTTTGCTGCATTCGAGGTACTTGTTGAGCTCGCTACAACAAGGTCCGGATGCAGAACCACCCAGGTTTCCACTACTATCCTTCTCTCCATGATAATGGTCGTGTCCGTTTCCCTGTCATTGATCCGGAGTCTGATAGTGTAGTTAGCCACCTTTCTCGCTATATCACTGCTAGCTATCTTCTGATCTACGAGCTGGCTCGTGAGCTGAGTCGTGCCCGTACTGCTTTAGCTTCTGCTTTAGTCTCCACTAGCTCAGCCACTACTCTACCATCTGTAGGCTTTACTTCCTATATTCCTGCCAGTTCTAGATCCCCTGTTTCCCCGGTTACTCCTCCGAGTAGCTCAGGCACTGTGACTGTGAGTCCACTTAGTGCTCCTGCTGAGTGGGTTTCACTCCTCGCCACTCCTGTAGCCCCGATGATTCACCCTCCACCTGCCCCAGAGGGAGAGCCCTCGAGGCAGCATCGTCGTGTCACTTTTAACCCGGAGGTCTCAGTTAACCCCGTCAGTTCAGGATCCGAGTCCGCTTCAGGAGAGGACCCCGCAGCACCAGCAGAGCAGTAGAGCTTCCGAGTATTCGCAGTCATCAGGATGGAGTATGGATGTAGTCGTACGAGTCATGATGTTTCATTTCATGTATGAGGGTAGTTGGACCTGGCATGTTGTTATTTTTCATGTATGAGTCTATGTATAATTATGTTGGAACTTCGTTCGCCGTATTTTCTTTGCCATTTCGGTTTTATTCGGATTTTTTTTTGCTGGCTTCTCCCCAGTTTATTTTGAATGCTTCTCATCTCGGTTGCGTTGACTTGGGAAAAATCATATTAGGATGACGCGGGGAGGCTGTAGTAGCAACATTCGCGAGGGTTCTCCTGTTCGGCGTTCCGCACGACAGGCAGGACACTCACCCGAGCCGTACGTTCCACCACCGCCTCCACCGCCAAATCCGCCCTCCACCGAGCAAATTATGCATATGTTTGAGGAAAGACGAAATAATGATCTGATGGAAATATACAGAAGTATTCAAGCTATGGTTGGACAGAATGGAAATCAGCCTGGCCATCACTCCAAGCTATCTGATTTTCAAAGGACTAAGCCTCCCACTTTCAGTCAGGCCATTGATCCCTTGGATGCAGATGATTGGTTGAGGACTATGGAAAAGAAGCTTGAGGTTGCTCGAACTGATGAAGGGGATAAGGTTCCATTTGTAACTCATTATCTTGAAGGCGCTGCTGCCATATGGTGCGAAAATGAAAAAGCCATGGGGACTGCTGATGAAGAAATTACCTGGTCAAGATTCAAGGAACGATTCCGGAAATATCACATCCCTGCGGGAATTATGAAGACTAAGCAGCGTGAATTTCTTGCGCTCCTCCAAGGAAGTCAGTCTGTGGGAGAATACTTACAAAAATTTAATCATTTGTCACGTTACTCTCAATATGATGTGGCCACTGAAGAAAGGAAGATTGACAGGTTTCTTGTGGGGTTAAACCCGCAACTCGGGTGTACTCTCAGCATGTTCGATTTCCCAGACTTCCAAACCCTGGTGAACAAGGCTTTCATTGCTGAAAGGGAACACAAGCTTGTATCAGATAATAAGCCTGCCAACAACGATCACAAACACAAGTTTAAGCCAAGAAAGGAAATGCAGCCAGTGCAGAAGGCTCGTACTTGGCAGCCGACTCAGGTAGCATACAAGCCCAATTGGCAACAAAATATTAACAAGGCCACCACCCAGGTCAAGAATGACGTACTCAACCCAGTTCTAGAGAATCGTCTGCGCAGCAATTCTTGTTACAGTTATGGACAAACCGGACATTATGCCAAACAGTGTCCGAAGAACAACCAGACCGATGCTACATTCAAGCCACAAGTCCATTATCTGGAGGCATGCCCAAATCAGCATGACATCACGGGATACGTTCATCACATTTCTGCCGATGAAGCCCAAGAGAACCCCGAAGTCGCCATTGGTATGTTCCATATAAATAGCATACACACAGTAATTTTATTTGACCCTGGGGCTTCCCACTCTTTTATTTCTCAGATTTTTTTTGCCCAAAACAATTTTCCTTGTTCGCTTTTGGGCAAGAATATGCTGGTACAAACCCCGGGATCTCTAATCAGAAGCAATCTAGTCTGCTGCAATTTGGAAGTCAATATCAACGGAGTCCGTTTTCCAACTTCTTTGATACTTATTGAGTCTAATAAGTTGGAGGTTATCTTGGGTATGATTTGGCTGACTTAGTATCAAGTGTGCATAAATTGTGCGACCCGAGAAGTCAACTTGACCAGCCAAGAGGGACAAACTACAAAATTTATTGCTCGTAGGAGCATACCCTCCAAGGAAATGGTCTTTACAACTATAGCTGAAATGGATTTAATTCTAGTGGTCAGCGAGTTTCCTGATGTATTCCTAGAAGAACTGCCAGGCATGCCACATGATCGAGAGCTTGAGTTTGCAATAGATCTTGTGCCCGGAACCACACCAATACACAAGAACTATTATCGAATGCCGTCATCAGAATTAGGGGAGCTAAAGGAACAACGTGATGAAATGCTCCAAAAAGGGTATATCCTCCCTAGTTCCTCGCCATGGGGATCACCTGCTATCTTTGTGGACAAGAAAGATGGCAGTCTCCGCATGTGTGTGGATTACCGACAGCTGAATGATGTCACAATCAAAAACAAATACCCTCTGCCAAGAATTGATGATTTGTTTGACCAGCTCAGTGGAGCCAAGGTGTTCTCCAAGATTGATTTACGGACTGGATATTATCAGCTCAAAATTAAAAAGGAGGATATTCCCAAGACCGCGTTCACCACTCGCTACGGTCTCTATGAATATACAATTATGTCTTTTGGCCTCACCGACACCCCTGCTTTCTTCATGCACATGATGAATAAAGTATTCATGGACTTCCTCGATAAGTTCATGGTTACGGACACGCTCGAAAGTAGAGCACACCATGGGTCAACACTTAATAAATTTCCACACTAAGTTGCACTGAGGATGGCAGTAAGGCCATCGTGTTGAGTTGGGCCATGTATTGGTCGGGTTATGATCGTCGTAAGGATCACATGCCATGTATTGGTCGAGTAGTGATCGCCGTAAGGATCATGGGCCATGTATTGGTCGGGTTGTGATCGCCGTAAGGGTCACAGGCCATGTATTGGTCGGGTAGTGATCGCCGTAAGGATCACGGGCCATGTATTGGTCAGGTTGTGATCGCCGTCAGGATCACATGCCATGTATTGGTCGGGTTGTGATCGCCGTAAGGATCACGAGTTGGTTTTGAGATCATCATGTTCGTGGTCAGGAAATGATCACATACGGTAAGCCAGTCCAAGGAACGAGTAACACTTGAGCATAGTCACAGCATGTTGGATATGTGGTTGCATTGTTATTAAATGGTTAAATATCATGATATTGTTTGTCATTATGTTTATGCTTGTTGTGAGCTTGCAAGTACATTCAATGTACTGACCTGGCGTGTCATGCCAGATTTCAGGAAAGTCTCATTGGAAAGGAGTGTTGTCCGAGTCTAGATCGTGTCCACATCGGTGTCCCTGTGCTATGGAGTTCTGCTACGACGTTGTTCCGCTGCCGCGGAGTTGTCATGATCGAGGCCCCCTTTATGTTCACTAACTAATGTACATATTGGTCAGCCGCACCGTGTGTGCTGCTTGGCCTCGTTAACTGTTGTAATATGAACTATGCTCCGCTAGCATCAATAAAGCGGTAGTTTTTCTGTACCAAGTTGTTGTTTGTTGCCAGAAGACAAGGTCTCCGGGCAGGCAATGCATGGTAAATCGGTTGCTCTGAGCCGGGGTGCCACACATGCATGCAGTGCCATGTCATTTTAATTCCAAAAGTTTATATAATGACTAGTAAAACATGAAGCCTTGCTTGATGTAATGTCATGCCACCAAGATGATGTGGTAAAAAACTTGGCAAGTTTAACGAAAGTTTAGACACACAGCCCTCACAAACCGGAGCAACTCACTAAAAGGCTTGTTGTTCCCAAAGGGAACAATCCATGTTTGATGACGAACGGGGGATAGCTTCCTCTTACGACCTTCAATTTTTTTGTACCTGTAGCATGCACTAATACAACTGCCATCTGAAAATTTGGAAAAATTCAGGGGTCATTTGACCTTTAAGACATTTAAGTGATTTTAGCCATTTAATGACCATATTTCAGATGTAAACTACATCTACATGCAACAGTAACCATAACGGTTTGAAAAATCATATTTATGTACTTGTGTGCGAGTTAGTTCCATGTGCAGTAAAGTAGAAGGAATTTTCAAACATATTGGTCTCACGACATGGACACATGCATGGAGTGCCATGGCATTTTAATTCCAAAATTTTAAAAAGTGATCAGAAAAACATGAAACCTTGCCTGATGTAATGTCATGCCACCAAGATGATGTGGTAAAAAAATTGGCCTGTTTGACAAAAATTTGGATACACACCCCTCACAAATCGGAGCAACTCACTAGAAGGCTCGTGGTTCCGAGAGGGAACAATGCATGTTTGACCACGAACGGGAGATACCTTCCTCTTACGGCCTTCAAATTACTTTCAACGTGTAATTTGCACTAATACAACTATCATGTGACAATTTGAAAAATTTCAGGGGTCATTTGACCTTTTGAAGACATTTAAGTGATTTTCTAGCCATTTAATGACCGTAATTTAAATTAGAAGTACATGTAGATGCAACGGCTAACCATAATGGTTTGAAAAATCATATTTGTGTACTTGTGTGAGAGTTAAGTCCATGTGTAGTAAAGTAGAAGGAATTTTCAAACATATTGGTCTCACGGCATGGACACATGCATGGAGTGCCATGGCATTTTAATTCCAAAAATTTAAAAACTGATAAGAAAAACATGAAAACTTGCTTGATGTAATGTCATGCCACCAAGATGATGTGGTAAAAAAATTGGCCTATGTGACGAAAGCTTGGATACACACCCCTCAAAAACCGGAGCAACTCACTAGAAGGCTCGTGGTTCCGAGAGGGAACAATGCATGTTTGATGACGAATGGGAGATAGCTTCCTCTTACGGTCTTCAAAAGTTTTCTACGCGTAATGTGCACTAATACAACTGTTATCTGAAAATTTGTAAAATTTCAGGGTCATTTGACCTTTTGAAGACATTTAAGTGATTTCCTAGCCATTTAATGACCCTAATTCAAATTTGAACTACATCTACATGCAACGGTTAACCGTAATAGTTTGAAAAATCATATATGTGTACTTGTGTGTGAGTTAATTCCATGTGTAGTAAATTAGAAGGAATTTTCAAACATATTGGTCTCACGGCATGGACACATGTACGGAGTTCCATGACATTTTAATTCCAAAAAAATTAAAGATCAGAAAATCATGAAACCTTGCTTGCTGCAATGTCATGCCACCAAGTTGACTTGGTAAAAAAATGGGCCTGTTTGACGAAAGTTTGGACACACACCCCTCACAAACCGGAGCAACTCACTAGAAGGCTTGTGGTTCCAAGAGGGAACAATGCATGTTTGATGATGAACAGGAGATAGCTTCATCTTACGGCCTTCAATTGTTTTCTATGAGCAACATGCACTAATACAACTGCCATGTGAAAATTTGGAAAATTTCAGGTGTCATTTGACCTTTTGAGGACATTTAAGTGATTTTCTAGCCATTTAATGACTGTAATTCAAATTTGAACTACATCGACATGCAACGGCTAACCATAACGGTTTGAAAAATCATATTTATGTACTTGTGTGCGAGTTAATTCCATGTGCAGTAAATTAGAAGGAATTTTCAAACATATTGGTCTCACGGCATGGACACATGCATGGAGTGCCATGGCATTTTAATTCCAAAAGTTTATATAATGATCAGTAAAACATGAAACCTTGCTTGATGTAATTTCATGCCACCAAGATGATGTGGTAAAAAACTTGGCAAGTTTAACGAAAGTTTGGACACACAGCCTTCACAAACCGGAGCAACTCACTAGAAGACTTGTGGTTCCCAATGGGAACAATCCATGTTTGATGACGAACGGGAGATAGCTTCCTCTTACGGCCTTCAATTTTTTCGTACGTGTAACATGCACTAATACAACTGCCATGTGAAAATTTGGAAAATTTCAGGGGTCATTTGACCTTTTTAAGACATTTAAGTGATTTTATAGCCATTTAATGACCATATTTCAGATTTGAACTACATCTACATGCAACGGCTAACCATAACGGTTTGAAAATCATATTTGTGTACTTGTGTGCGAGTTAAAAAAATCATCAGACGATGTAAATATCTGGTGTTCAAAAAAACAAAACATAAAATCTTGTAAGACAACCGGCCCCCACAGGATTGGCACTCTATTTTGCACCTCGAGGTTTGGAAGGTGAGTGGCGGGCGTTATTATTCAGACACGGTTCTGTATTGGGAACCGTCAGCTATTATGTTCACACACAGATTTTGCTACGGGAATTGTGTGTAATTCAAACTACATCTATACCTACTAATAAAGCAAGGTGCGTTTCACCAATTTTTTCATCCGTTCACCCGTATTATTTTTCTTATTTTTTTGATGTTTTTATAATATCCGAGGTGGTACTATCTTTGCATTCAATTTTCCTATATGTTGCTCGACTGGGCCTCTCCATGGCTGTTTCCCTCGCTCAGTTGGGCCTCCTCTGGCTGGGCCTGCATCCGTGCTCAAAACTATGCGAGGCTGTGGGTAATTGAGCTATACCAAATACACCGGTCCAAATAGTCCCACCTTGCTCCATGGAACCACCTCTCACCAATTCATATACGTCCCAGTTTATCTGTAATATCAACCAGCCTGAGAACTGAGGAGAGACCAATAAGAAGCACATGCATAGTCTTGGTTAGCTGGTTGGCGCCGGGCTAGAGGAGGAAGGCGCAGGAGGAGGCAAGTCAGGAGACACGGGATTCGGTGGCAACATTGTTGAATGCGCCGGCGCAGAGCAAGCAAAAACAGTAGGCCGACGCCGCGGCTACACAAGAGGCGTAGCCGACACTCAAGACGGCCGAGGTCATGGAGGTATGGTTGTTAGGCGGGGCGAAGAGCTCACCGGCGGGCAGGTCCTCGCGAGGATGATTCCAGCGAGCTTAGTAGGCGGCGGCGCTTGAGACGGCTGGCTCGGTCGAGAGGGGCCACGCGAGGCTGAGGAGGCGCAAGGCGCGCGGTCGCTACTATGCTGTCTGTGTGGTGGCGCGTGAGGAGGGAAGAGATGAGAGGGAGGGTGAGGATGAGAAGTGGGGGATTGGGCTAGGTTTTGGTGGAGGGGGACTAGCTGGGCTGGTGGTGGGCCTGTTCAGAGAGAGGGAGAATTTTTTTTCCGCTGGCCCATTTTTCAATTGAAAAAGAAAATAGAAAATGGGAAGTTAGAGATGGATTTTCTTCAAAAGATTTATCCGATAAAATTGGTTCCAAAAATGTTACACTAGCCCATTTTTCATTTGAAAAAAAGAAAACATAAAATGGGAAGTTAGAGATGGATTTTCTTCAAAAGATTTATCCGATAAAATTGGTTCCAAAAATGTTACACTGGCCCATTTTTCATTTGAAAAAAAAGAAAACATAAAATGGGAAGTTAGAGATGGATTTTCTTCAAAAGATTTATCCGATAAAATTGGTTCCACAAATGTTACACTGGCCCATTTTTCATTTGAAAAAAAGAAAACATAAAATGGGAAGTTAGAGATGGATTTTCTTCAAAAGATTTATCCGATAAAATTGGTTCCACAAATGTTCGGAAGGTTTGGATTCATATTCAAATATGTTTGAGATGGGAATATCCAAATTTTGTGAAAATGTTTGGTGCAACTTTGTTATGTGGCAAAAAGAATTATGGGCAAAGTTATATGATTTGGAGCTTGGTCACGAGACGGTGCAACATTGGAGAATGCCCATTTCGAGCTTCAAGATGTCGAATACTTGGTGAACGCCCACTACTACACGGCGAAGCCATGTCTTTCCCATGATGATTTGGTTTTCGATCCGAGGTTGGATCTTTCCCAAGAGAGGGAGATGAAATTAATTCAAAAACCAACTCACACAATCATCCATAACTTTATTAAAAAAATACAAATAGGTCATTTGTGGCATGTAATAGGTTTGCGTTGTTACAACATCGAAGTGGACAAGGTCACGGGGTGGCAGCAGTATCTCGTGAGGAATAGACAAATGAGGTGTTGTGGTTGGCCAGCAGCGGCTGTGACATGTTTTCTTCTCCCGTTGCAACGCACGGGCAATTTTGCTAGTTACTTGTAAATTGCGGTGACCGGCGTGTGTACTGTTCCTGTCGATCTAGATTCCGGCCGCTAATTAATACTACTTTGCTCACGTCGTACCGCCTGCATTCTCATCTACATCCTCCCCTAGCTTGCCCCCCCCTCTCTCTCTCATAAATTATTATAGATGCTACATTCTCTACTAGCATTCACACTTCATAAATTATTTCTTTTATCATTTACCTACTTGGGGACGAGCAGGAATTAAGCTTGGAGATGTTGATACGTCTCCAATGTATCTATAAATTATGAAGTATCCAGGCCATGTTTACAATAATTTTATATGATTTTGGTATGATTTGATTAGAACTAACCTGGAATGACGCTGTTTTCGGCAACACTACCGTGTTGTTGTTTTTGTGCAAAAATAAATGTTCTCAGAATGCGCTGAAAATCAATGGAGATTTTTTTGGAAAATATAAAAAAACTGGAACAAAGAGTTACCGGAGGGGAGTCCCGTGGGCCCCATGAGGGTGGAGGGCGCGCCCCTGTGCCTCGTGGACTTTCGATGGGGGCCCCTAACTTGTTCTCGACGCCAACCTCTCCTATAAATGCCCAAAAATTCATAAAATAACCTAGATCGGAAGTTCCGCCGCTGCAAGCCTCTGTAGCCATGTGAAATCAATCTAGGCCCTCTCTAGCAATCTGCCGGAGGGGGCCATCATCACTGGAGGCCATGGAGGAGGATCCCAGAGGGGCCATCATCGCTATGAAGGCCAATATCGAGAGGGAGAACCTCTCCCCATCCAGGGGGAGGCCACGGAGGAGGAAGCACAAGAGGGAGAACATCTCCTCCTCTCTCTCGGTGGCATCGGAGTGCCATCGAGAGGGGAATCATCGCCGCGGTGATCGTCTTCATCAACATCACCGTCATCATCACCATCCTCATCTCTTTTACGCGGTCCACTCTCCCGCACCCCGCTGTAATCCCTACTTCAACATGGTGCTTTATGCCACATATTATGATCCAATGACGTGTTGCCATCCTATGATGTTTTGAGTAGATATCCTGTGTCTTTGGGTTGATTGATGATCTAGATTGGTATGAGTTGTATGTTTGATTTTGGCGTTGTCCTATCGTGCCCTTCGTGTCACGCAAGCATGAGGGATTCCCGCTGTAGGGTGTTGCAATACGTTCATGATTCGCTTATAGTGGGTTGCTCGAGTGACAGAAGCATAAACCCGAGTAAGGGGGGTTGTTGCGTATGGGATAAAGGGTACTTGATATGTTAATGCTATGGTTGGGTTTTACGTTAATGATCTTTAGTAGTTGCGGATGGTTGCTAGAGTTCCAATCATAAGTGCATATGATCCAAGAAAAGAAAGTATGTTAGCTTATGCCTCTCCCTCATATGAATTGCAATGACGACCACCGGTCTTGTTAAGAATTGCCTAGGATAATTCCAAACACTGACCCATCATTATTGCACACTCGCTATTTATAATATTTAGTAATATATTCTAAATTTATGATAATAGCACCTACTATTATATTTTAGCTCTCCAATATCGTGCAAAGTTATCCTTTTCATACCCATAACGTAGTTTTATTTCTCGTTTCTAGTTGGAAGCAAACGGTCGGTGTACGTAGAGTCGTATCAGTGGCAGATAGGACTTAAGAGAATATTGATCTTACCTTTAGCTCCTTGTGGGTTTGACATTCCATACTTATCACTTCCACCTTTGGGAATTGCTATGATGATTACCTTTCGCTTCTTGTGGGGTTGATATTTCCGTGTATGCTTGTTTGCTTTCTTCACTAAGTAGTTTTTATTTTCCCATTTTGGTTTTCTTGGTTATGGGTGAAACATACAAAAAAAATGAAAATACAAAAAGATTCACTTGCCTCATATGCCAAAAAAGATTTTTTCAAAAAGTGAATTGATTGGAAAGTTATGCATTGGAGAAGTGAGGGTCGACCTTGAACACTTGTGTTAATGCTCATGGAAACAATGTAGAATCTTTCATGGAAGTTTTCTGAAAATAATTATCCCCTTGTATATACCCATTGTATCCTAAAAATAATGTGCCAAGCTTTGGTTTTAGGATGATTAGATTGCTTGTTTACTATATGCAATGCAAAAACAAAAACTTGGGCTGTAGCGCGTGAATTTACATTTTTTACTGAAAGTCAAATGGGTCTGAAACTTTTTGCACATTGCTTATGTACAATTTTTTTAAATTTTCATATTTGTTTCAGAATTTTTGGAGTTACAAAAATATACGAAATTTCCAGAATACTATAGACTGTCCTGTTTTTAATAGATTCTGTTTCTATGTGTTGTTCGCTTATTTTGATGAATCCATGGGTAGTATCGGGGGGTATTAACCATGGTGAAGTTGGAATACAGTAGATAAAGTGCTAATATGAAATTTGAGTGAGTTTACAACAGTACCTAAAGGTAGTTATTTGCTTTAGTATACTAACGGATCTCACAAAGTTTTTGTTAAGTTTTTGTGGATGAAGTGTTCGAAGAACGAGGAGTTACCGATGTGAGAAGAATAAAGAGAGGCAAGAGTTCAAGACTGGGGATGCCGAAGGAACCCCAAGTAAATATTCCAAGGATACTCAGGCATCTATGCTTGGGTATGCCCCAGTTGGCATCTCATCTTTCTTCTTCAACAATTATTGTTATACCTTGGTTTTTGTTTTGTTCACATGATTTGTGTCCTTTGTATTTTTCTTTTTCTTTAGGAACCATGCTAGGATGAGATAGCCCTTCATTGATTTATAGAATGCTTCATGTGCTTCACTTATATCGCTTGAGCATGATCTTATAGAATGCTCTTTGTGCTTCACTTAAATCCTTTGAGTATGGTTTTATAGAATGCTTCATGTGCTTCACTTATATCTTTTGAGTATGACCTTATAGAATACTCTTTGTGCTTCACTTAAATCTTTTGAGTATGGTTTTATAGAATGCTTCGTGTGCTTCACTTATATATTTTGAGCTTGGATATTGGTTAGTCTATATTAATTGTAGAATTCTCCATGAACTTGACTTATATCTTTTGGAGTATGTATAATACTATCATCTAAAGTGGATTTGGAAGAGTGTCAACTTTAGTTAGTAATGATTCCCTTATTTCGGAAGAGGTTCCAATTGATTATGAGAACAAAGTTGCTACCTATGATTGTTATTGTAATGACATGTATGCTATAAGGGAATATGTTAAGCATGAAAATGTTCATCATCATTTTAAATTTCAATTGGATTGTGCCTCACATGACAGTTATTTTGCTGAGTTTGCTCCCACTATTCCGAATGAGAAGAATTCTGCTTATGTGGAGTGTAGTAAAAATTTAATGCTTGTAGATCTTGAAGAGAATGCTATAAGTGAGTGTTATATTGTTGAATTAATTCATGATGCTACTGGATATTATGACGAGGGAGGAATACATGCTTGTAGGAGTAGCAATAATATCAAGTTTCCTCTCTATGTGCTTAAAGTTTTGAAGTTATACTTGTTTTGCCTTTCTATGCTAGTTGATCCTTATTCCCATAAATTGTGTGCTCACAAAATCCCTAGGCATAGGAAGTGGGTTAGATTTAAATGTGAGAGTCATATTCTTCATGATGCTCTCTTTATGTTTCAATTATTATCTTTTATGTGAGCATCATAGAAATCATCATGCCTCGCTAAAAGGCATTAAAGAAAAGCGCTTGTTGGGAGACAACCTAATATTTACCCTTACTGTTTTTGTGTGTTCACATGATTAAGCTACTGCAGTAATCATGTTTTATAGCTTTTGTTTCAATAAAGTGCCAAGTAAGACCTTCGGGAAGACTTGGGTGAAAGTTAATGTGATCTTGCTGTAAAAAACAGAAACTTTGCGCTCATGAGATTAGCTGTCATTTTTTACAGAAGAGTGCTTTTGAGTTGATTCATTTTGAAGAATATTAATAGACAAATTCCTCACGTCCACCAATTTATTTCATAATTTTTCGTGTATCATAAGTATGGTAGATGTGCAGATCATTACAGACTATTCTGTTTCTGGCAGATTCTGTTTTCAATGCATAGTTTGCTTGTTTTCTAGTTTCTAGGGCTTATATTTCTCAATATAAATTGTACAAATGATGTGGTACAGTAGCCATTGTGTGAGAAAAATTATGAATCTTGTCTTTGATAGTACCAAAGTTAATGGTTTACTCTTTATCATACTAACCCGTCTCACGGAGTTCCTTTAAATTTTGTGTGATTGAAGTTTTCAAGTTTTGGGTGAGATCTCGATATGAGGATAATAAGGAGTGGAAAGACCCTATCTTGGGGATTCCCAAGGCACCCCAAGTTAACATTCAAGGAAGACTCAAGCGCCTAAGCTTGGGGATGCCCCGGAAGGCATCCCCTCTTTCGTCTTCAAAACTATTGTATACCTTACTCGGAGCTATATTTTATTCGTCACATGATATGTGTTTTGCTTGGAGCGTATTTTCAATTTTACTTGCTATTTGAATAAAATCATTGGATCTGAAATCTTGAATGAAAAAGAATCCTCCCATGGCCAGTTAATTATTTGACTACTCATTGTTCTTCACTTATATCTTTTTGGAGTAGTTTGTCATTTACTCGCGTGCTTCACGTATATCCTTTGAGTAAATGGTTGAATGAATTGAATATCATAAATTTGAATTTATATATGTTTATATGCTTATACCATGGGGAGTAATGACTTCACACATAATAAGTATAGGTAGTAAACTTATTGAAAGTTAGCAAATGCAGAATTGGTCACTTGAACAATTCATGAAAGAATATTGAAGGAAGAGAGATTTCACATATAAAAATACTATCTTGGATATCTTTTGTAATTATGAGCACTCATTAAAATATGACATGCTAAAAGGTTGATGTTGGACAAGGAGGACAACTTAATGGGTTATGTTTTTCTATATCCGAGACGTTATACTGGCTTGGATCATCCAACATGTTGAGATTTTGTTTCCCTCTCATGCTAGCCAAATTCTTTGCACCAAGTAGAGGTACTACATGGGCTTCCAAGAATCCCTTAAACCAGTTTTACCATGAGAGTCCACCACACCTACTTATGGATTGAGTAAGATCCTTCAAGTAAGTTGTCATTGGTGCATGGAATAAAAATTGCTCTCTAAATATGTATGATCTATTAGTGTGAACAAAATAAGCTTTATACAAACTTGTGATAGTGAAGAAATAAAAGCGACAGACTACATAATAAAGGTCTTTATCATAAGCGGCAATATAAAGTGATGTTCTTTTGCATTAACATTTTGTGCATCCAAGCATAAAAGCACATGACAACCTCTGCTTCCCTCTGCAAAGGGCCTATCTTTAACTTTATCTTCTACCCTTATACAAGAGTCATGGTGATCATCACCTTTCCTTTTTACAAATTTTCCTTTGACAAGCACTTTGTGTTGGAGCGATCTGGATATATATATCCACTTGGCTGTAGGTTTTCATAAATTATTATTGTTGACATTACCCTTGAGGTAAAAGGTTGGGAGGCAAAACTATAAGCCCCTATCTTTCTCTGTGTCCGATTAAAACTTTGAACCCAGAAATATCACGTGAGTGTTAGCAATTGTGAAAGATTAAATGATAGTTGAGTATGTGGAGTTTGCTGAACCAAAGCTCTTACATAGACCCTTCCCAGAAATAAGATGAATTGCAATTGTTTGATGACTAAGAGCATGGTTTGTTAGTTTTCAAGAAAGTTTATGATCTATACTTTAACATGTGAAGAGCTTGTTACTTGATCATGAGAAGTTTTATGAGTTGACTACTGTTATGATATATAATGACGCTAGAAAAAGTGACTATAACTATCATTGATCAAACATAAGCGTCTGCTAGCATTCACACTTCATAAATTATTTCTTTCATCATTTACCTACTCGAGGACGAGCAGGAATTAAGCTTGGGGATGCTGATACGTCTCCAATGTATCTATAATTTATGAAGTATTCATACCATGTTTACAATAGTTTTATATTATTTTGGTATGATTTGATTGCAACTAACCTAGACTGACGTTGTTTTCAGCAAAACTACCATGGTGTTGTTTTTGTGCAGAAATATTCTCGGAATGTGGTGAAAATCAACGGAGATTTTTTCTGGAAAATATAAAAAATACTGGAACGAAGCGTTACCAGAGGGGAGGCCCATGATCCCCACGAGGGTGGAGGGCGCGCCCACCCCCCAAGGGCGCTCCCCTGTGCCTCGTGGACTTTCCGTGGGCCCCCTAACTTGTTCTCGACGCCAAACTCTCCTATAAATGCCCAAAACTCCAGAAGATAACCTAGATCGGAAGTTCCGCCGCCGCAAGCCTCTGTAGCCACAAGAAATCAATCTAGGCCCTCTCTGGCACCATGCCGGAGTGGGCCATCATCACCGGAGGCCTTGGAGGACGATCCCGGAGGGGCCATCATCGCCATGAAGGACAATATCTAGAGGGAGAACCTCTCCCTATCCAGGGGGAGGCCATGGAGGAGGAAGCACAAGGGAGGAGAACCTCTCCTCCTCTCTCTCGGTGGCACCGGAGTGCCATAGGGAGGGGAATCATCGCCGCGGTGATCATCTTCATCAACTTCACCATCATCATCACCATCCTCATCTCTTTTACGCGGTCCACTCTCCCGCACCCTGCTGTAATCCCTACTTGAACATGGTGCCTTATGCCACATATTATGATCCAATGATGCGTTTCCATCCTATGATGTTTTGAGTAGATATCCTTTGTCTTTGGGTTGATTGATCATCTAGATTGGTATGAGTTGTATGTTTTATCTTGGTGCTGTCCTATTGTGCCCTCTGTGTCGCGCAAGCGTGAGGGATTCCTGTTGTAGGGTGTTGCAATACGTTCATGATTCGCAGATAGTGGGTTGCTTGAGTGACAGAAGCATAAACCCGAGTAATGGGGTTGTTGTGTATGGGATAAAGGGGACTTGATATGTTAATGCTATGGTTGGGTTTTACCTTAATGATCTTAGTAGTTGCGGGTGCTTGCTAGAGTTCCTATCATAAGTGCATATGATCCAAGAAGAGAAAGTATGTTAGCTTATGCCTCTCCCTCATATGAAATTGCAATTACAACCACCGGTCTTGTTAACAATTGCCTAGGATAATTCCGAACACCGACCCATCACTACTAGGAAAAGGCCTACTAATGGCGCACCAGTTTTGCCTACTAATGGCGCATCACTGGTGCGCCATTACTAGCACGCCATTAGTAATTTTTAGTAATGGCGCACCACTGATGCGCCATTAGTATCTGGTATACTAATGGCGCACCACTAGTGCGCCATTAGTATAGGCCACTGGTGCGCCATTAGTATAGGCCACGGTGGGCCATTAGTATTTTTGAATTTTGAAGGCGGAAAAATAGTGGTGGCGCACCGTCTAACCCCCACCGTGCGCCATTGCTATTTTTGAATTTTGAATTTGGATCTGGATCGTGATTTTTTTGCCCATTTTTTGCTAGTTTTTTTGCTCGTTTTTTGGCATGATATTATTACAAATTTTGTTCCTGTTTTTGGATCTTGTACGTTCTTTTGCCGTGTTCTTTTGCCGGAGACGAGTTCGCCGGAGAGGACGAGGAGGAGGTCACCGGAGAGGCGCTCGCCTACATCGCCGGAGAGGAGGAGGAGGTCGCCGGAGAGGAGTTCACCGAAGCATCGGAGAGGAGGAAGGAGAAACCATGAGGGAATGGGAGGAGAGGAGGGAGGAGGAGCTCACCGGAGAGGAGGGGGGAGAAACCGTGAGGGGAGGGGAGGGGAGGAGAGGA
>NC_041393.1:763674755-763682328 GCF_002162155.2 Triticum dicoccoides | reverse complement strand
AGGAGGAGGTCGCCGGAGAGGAGGAGGAGGTCGCCGGAGAGGAGAAGGAGGTCGCCGGAGAGGAGGAGAAGGAGTGGAGGAGAGGAGAGGAGGAGATGGAGTGGAGGAGAGGTGGAGTGGAGGAGAGGAGAGTAGGAGATGGAGTGGAGGAGAGGTGGAGTGGAGGAGGTGCGCCCAGCCATATATACGACATAGTAATGGCGCACCGTGGGCAGGTGCGCCATTACTAATTTTTATTTTTATTTTTTTGACTTATTTTGAATTTTGAAGGCGGGAAGATACTAATGGCGCACCATGGGCCGGTGCAACATTAGTAATTTTTTTTATTTTTTTGACTTATTTTGAATTTTGAAGGCGGGAAGATGCTAATGGCGCACCATGGGCAGGTGCGCCATTGGTAACTTTTTTTATTTTTTTGACTTATTTTAAATTTTGAAGGCGGGAAGATACTAATGGCGCACCATGGGCAGGTGCGCCATTAGTGAGTTTGAATTTTTTTGCCTCTCCAGATCTTAAAAGCCCCATATCTTTTTTTCTGTTAGGTTTTTGAGGATTTTGAAAATGTTTAACGGGGTTCCCCCGGTTAAATTCGGATGTAACTTTTCGAGTAGATGATTTTTCATATAAAAAACTTTTTCATCCGAGTTAGTATGCAAAAGTTATGCCCGTTTTTACAAATTCTCGAGAGATTTTGCAAATGAAGTCGAAATTCATATTTGCAAATTTTCCCAACAACTAGACAACATATCACATGGGAAACTTATTTTCTTTTATTTTTTTGACATTTTCATCATTTTCTTTTATTTATTTTTAAACTGAAAAGGCGATCCACGGGGGGGGGGGTGTGCATTCGGTGGAAGTGGTGGCCAAGTTACTAATGGCGCACCGTGGCATGGTGCGCCATTACTAGGTCAACTAGTAATGGCGCATCACTCCCACGGTGCGCCATTAGTAGTTTTGACAAAAAAAAATTAAATTTTTTTTACTAATGGCGCACCGTGGATGTGTTGCGCCATTACTAGTTCAATTAGTAATGGCGCACCACTCCCACGGTGTGCCATTAGTAGTTTTGAAAAAATTAATATTTTTTTTACTAATGGCGCACTCGCGGATGTGGTGCGCCATTAGTATTTGGACACTAATGGCGTACCAACACATGGTGCGCCATTAGTATATAGTAATGGCGCACCACATGTCTGGTGCGCCATTAGTGTCAATTCCATCTATAGCCCTCTTCCTAGTAGTGCATCATTATTCCACACTCGCTATTTATAATATTTAGTAATATATTCTAACTTTATGATAATAGCACCTACTCTTATATTTTAGCTCTCCGATATCATGCAAAGTTATCCTCTTCATACCCACAACGTAGTTTTATTTCTCGTTTCTCGTTGGAAGCAAATGTTCGGTGTATGTAGAGTCGTATCTATGGAAGATAGTACTTGAGAGAATATTGATCTTACCTTTAGCTCCTTGTGGGTTCGACACTCCATACTTATCACTTCTACCTTAGGAAATTGCTATGATGATTCCCTGCACTTGGGGATTATCAGAGGCGGCGGAGCTTTGGGGGTGGGCTCGTCATCGTGTGGAGGAGGTGTACGAAGACGGGTACTTCGCGAGGAAGGCCAAAGGCGCTAGGCGCCTCATCACTGCGTGGAGCTGTGCCGTAAGCTCCAGCGTGCCACCAACGAGGAGCTCCGGTGGGCACCCAACGAAATGGCAAGATCGTTCGCGCTCGTCCGCTTACAAGAGGCAGATTAGTACGTCAAGCGCTGCGAGGCGGAGTACTGCCTCCGCGCTGGGAAGACGCCGCGCACCAGGGAACTGCTATCGAGGGGTTGCCGGAATACTAGCCCCAGAAGGGATTATTAGTTTTAGTATTGTTCGTTTTCAATTTTATGCATTGTACCTAGTAGTTAAGTATCATCACGTATATGTGATGATATTATATATATTATGTGATGAACTAATGAACAATTAATATTATATACTAATTAATATTATATATTAATATATATTATGAATTCCATTTTCTATCTGTTTTTGTATACTAATTTGAATCTATCTGTTATCATCCACATATACAGAATGGAAAGCGTATAAACACACATTGAAATAGAACATATAAGAACAGAAAAGAGAGTGCACACATTGAAACATAACAATAAACAAAGCAATACTATGATTGCTACGAATACATAGCTATCCACGTCGAAACGACTCAACAAAATAAAACGCATCCATGAGACCATGACCAGCAGCCCTTGCCTACGGTAGCTCTTGGCTCTGTCTGAACTCGTGCAGGCGTTCACCAAGTGGTCGACACGCTCGTGGTACATCTGGAGCGCGATCTCGAGCTCCAAGTTGGCTATTTCATTGGAGATCACCACCTCAAGGATGCAACATCCATGTTCCTCTACTGCGCCCAGGTGGACACCTGGGTCAAGGAGGCAGTCAAGCTTATCAAAAAGCGTGTTGGCATCGAGCGGGCCACAGAAAAGGCGAATGGCGCTACCCATGCAAACGGCACGGCGGGCGTCCGGTGCAAGTACGGTGCGGCCGGCCTCTGGTGCAAGTACGACGCAGAGGGCCTGTGCCCACTCCTGGCGAGCAATGGTGGTATTGATGGGATGTGTGCCCAGCTCTGACGCCCTGTCAACAGCAGGCAAGCGCCGATGGATCCGCTCTTGCTATGCGGCGCGCTGCGCCTCTCGCTCTGTGGCACTCCAATGGTCTCGCCGTGCGGCGAGGTGCAGCCTATCGGCGTGGACGCGCCTAGCTTGCTCTACGGTGTGCCATAAATCATGTTGTGCGACGAGCTGCAGCCTCTCGGCGCTGACATGCCTATCTTGAAGTGCGGCGCTAAAGCGCCATGCGCCAAAGGTCTGCTCAACCCTGGCGATAAAGCGGATCATGGCGTTCTCCATCACGTTGCTAGGGCGCGCCACGGCCTCGACAGGCTGTGACGCCTTCTAGTTTTCCTCATCGACGAGGTAGATGGCAGAGGCGGCGCTTTGGTGGGTTGGCATGCTTGGAAAATGTGGATGTGCTACAGGGTGCGCATGTTGCCTCCGTGTGTTGCGCGCCGCCTAGGTTTATGTGTAATATTGATGGGTGGCAGGAAACACGTGAGGAAATGGCGGGAAACGATGGCGTGTTCATAAAACACCATCAATTAATGGAAACTTAGCATATATAAGGAACATCGAGCTAGCACAAGAAGTAGATGATGATGAGATGAACACGAACCACACTAGGGAACCCGTCGGTGATGAATTCATCAATCGCAAACGGTTGTACACTAGCAAGCGTTTTCCCACAACACACACGGCTTATTCCATCACAAACAGGTCGGATGGATCAACTGTATGCCACGTATCGCACATTGTTAAAAGGTGATGCGGTAGACCTTCTTCAACATGTGTTAAAAAATAAAAAATAAAATAAGAAACAAGGACCTCGAGGTTAAATTAACACATGGGATGGGTCATATCAGTCATTTAATTTGACAGATATGACCCATCCTATCAGTTAATTTAACATCAACACAACTTTCCATCCAGTCACCCATCTGATGGCTGCTCTAGCCTGAGCACACTTAACTTGAGAGTTCTCTTACATGAGTTACTGGTGGAACAACTAGTCCTTGCTGATATAGGATGCCTCTTCGCATCCTTATGGCATATCCGGATGATCGTGCGTCCTCCGATGGCCAATAGATGTTGTGTAGACAGAGCATATCACATACGTCTTATTAGAAGCAATCTTCTGTGTTATTATTGACCTCCACACACGCATATTTGATTACAGACCTGTTTGCTATGTTTCTCAGACATCTTGTTATATTGAACCATTTTTGTTCTCTTATCTCAACGCAAACAGTTCATCCGAGTGAACTGCATGCCATATATCGCACACACCTTGATCTGGCTCACCATTTCTTTTGTGTTGCCTAATCACAAATAGTTCATCCGAGTGAAGCGTATGCTGCATATCGCACACACCTTCATCTAGCAGCCCGTTTCTTTTGTTCCTCCTCATCGCAAAATAGTTAATTTAACTGAACCGTATGCCCTGAATCGCACATGCAACCAAAATCTGAACTGTGTTTGATGCATCTGTCATCGCAAACATTTTGCACCTTTTTGACATTTTTTTACACCACCATTTGTGATTATTGCATCGCACACAGTTTTGTCGAAGAGTCTCTAATCGTAGTGTCACATTAGCAGCATCCTGCAGTAGTGCATCATCCACGATTTCTGTGATCGTGAACTTTTCATCCCGGCGCAACCTTTTCTTTGGGCCTCGTCTCCTTACAGAAGTTTGGCTCGATCCGGAGGGCTATAAAAGAAGAAAGAAGTGTTAATATATGTACATACCAAAAAAATTAATGCATCAAGTCAGCACAAGCTTAATTAATATATACCTCGCCGGACATTGCAATAGCTCCCTCCTCCGTTCGGTCACCAGAGTCGTCATCATGATCTCCTTCCTCCGTCACTCGGTCACCGGAGCCGTCATCATCTCCTTCCTCCTCCATTGTTGGATTGCCGGAGACGCCGTCTTCTCCTTCCTGACCATCCGTGTCGTTGAGAAACGACAAGGGATCAGCTCAGTCGCGGATTATTGATACGTCTCCAGCGTATCTATAATTTTTGATTGTTCCATGCTATTATATTACCCGTTTTGGATGTTTATGGGCTTTTACTTTACACTTTTATATCATTTTTTGGGACTAACCTATTAACCTAGAGCCCAGTGCCAGTTTCTGTTTTTTCCTTGTTTTTGAGTTTTACAGAAAAGAAATACCAAACGGAATCCAATTGACGTCCCAATTTTTGCCAATTTTTTGTGGACCAAAGGAAGCCCATGGAGTGAAAGAGTTGGGCCAGGACAGTCCCGGGCTGCCGACAAGGGTGACCCGCGCGCCCACTCCCCCTGGGCGCGCCCCCCTTCCTCGTGGACAGCCTGGAAACCCCACTGACGTGAGACCTACACCAAAAATTCCTATAAATACTGAAACCTTTAGAAAATAACCTAGATCGGGAGTTCTGCCGCCGCAAGCCTCTGTAGCCACCAAAAACCTCTTGGGAGCCCATTCAGGCACCCTGCCGGAGGGGGAATCTATCACCGGTGGCCATCTTCATCATCCCGGCGCTCTCCATGACAAGGAGGGAGTAGTTCACCCTCGGGGCTGAGGGTATGTACCAGTAGCTATGTGTTTGATCTCTCTCTCTCTCATGTTCTTGATTTGGCACGATCTTGATGTATTGCGGGCTTTTCTATTATAGTTGGATCTTATGGTGTTGCTCCCCCTCTACTCTCTTGTAATGGATTGAGTTTTCCCTTTGAAGTTATCTTATAGGATTGAGTCTTTAAAGATTTGAGAACACTTGATGTATGTTTTGCATGTGCTTATTTGTGGTGACAATGGGATAATCACGTGATCTACTTGATGTACGTTTCGGTGATCAACTTGCGGGTTCAGTGACCTTGTGAACTTATGCATAGGGGTTGGCACACGTTTTCGTCTTGACTCTTCGGTAGAAACTTTGGGGCACTCTTTGAAGTACTTTGTGTTGGTTGAATAGATGAATCTGAGATTGTGTGATGCATATCGTATAATCATGCCCACGGATACTTGAGGTGACATTGGAGTATCTAGGTGACATTTGGGTTTTGCTTGATTTGTGTCTTAAGGTGTTATTCTAGTACGAACTCTATGATAGATTACGGAAAGAATAGCTTCGTGTTATTTTACTACGGACTGTTGAATAGATCTAGTAGACAGAATAACTTTGAGGTGGTTTCGTACCCTACCATAATCTCTTCGCGTGTTCTCCGCTATTAGTGACTTTGGAGTCACTCTTTGTTGCATGTTGAGGGATAGTTATATGATCCAATTATGTTATTATTGTTGAGAGAACTTGCACTAGTGAATATATGAACCTTAGGCCTTGTTTTCTAGCATTGCAATACCGTTTACGCTCACTTTTACCACTTGTTACCATGCTATTTTTATATTTTCAGATTACAAATACCTATATCTACCATCCATATTGCACTTGTATCACCATCTCTTCGCCGACCTAGTGCACCTATACAATTTACCATTGTATTGAGTGTGTTGGGGACACAAGAGACTCTTTGTTATTTGGTTGCAGGGTTGTTTGAGAGAGACCATGTTTATCCTACGCCTCCTATGGATTGATAAACCTTAGGTCATCCACTTGAGGGAAATTTGCTATTGTCCTACAAACCACTGCACTTGGAGGCCCAACAACGTCTACAAGAAGAAGGTTGTGTAGTAGACATCAATTATATCCCCCAACAACTCTCCTTGTTCCAAGTCTCTGTCCATGGTTTTTGCAAATATTACAACATGGCAATATATACAAACATGAGAGATGGATATATTAATGGGAAACATAGATCTATAGCTAATCACAACAAGGAATCATATGCATATATGAGCAATAGATTAGTTGCGAACCGCCTCTCTCATGCATGTCCGACGTCGCCCCTCATGTTGAAGTTACTGGAGTTTTGTTCTGGGGGTTTGGGTGTCCTCGAGAGTTTGTCGGGTAGGGGCGGGAGGGGGTAGGAGATCGACAACGTTTTTTCTAGGGTTTGGGGGTGGCCTGGACAACACTTTTTTAGTCCCAGTTTGGGTGGACTCGAGAGTTGGTCAGGCGAGAGGGGGTTGATGGACATCCCCCCTCATGTTGAAGTTACTAGAGTTTTCTTCTGGGGGTTTGGGTGGCCGCGAGAGTTTGTAGGGTAGGGTGGGAGGGGGTAGGAGATCGACAATGATTTTTTTCTAGAGTTTGGGGTGGCCTCGACAATGCTTTTTCAGTCCCGGTTTGGGTGGACTCGAGAGTTGGTCGGGCGAGAGGTGGTTGATCGACGTCCCCCATGTCAAAGTTACCGGAGTTTTCTATTTGAAAAAAAATCCACATGACATGTCCGACGAGCGGACCGCCTCTCTCTCTCATGCATGTCCAACGTCCCATCCCTCATGTCGAAGTTATCGGGGAGGGGGTAGATCGACAACGACGCTCGACGTACCCCTCATTTTGAATATATGTATATTTTAACTTATTAACTTAGTAACTTGGTAAATTTTAACTAATTTCTATGAAAAAAATATATTCTATGAAAAAAATGCTATCCATCCATACCTACATAGCCACGTACATAAATGGAAAATGATGCTATGAACAAAAAAATAAATATAGCCACATATATGAAAAAATACATATATGAACAAAAAATTCTATGAACAAAAAACATCATATGTACATCCATCCATACATACATATAGCCACATACATATATTAAATATGAACAAATAAATTCATCATATAAAAAATTAATCATATATATATATAAAATCAACACAGCGAGCCGGGGCGGCAGCGACTCAAGCGGGGGTGCTGGCGAGGGCGAGGGCGACGGCGGGGCGGCAAGTGTGCTGGTGCTGGCGACAGCGATGGCAGACCGGGGCAGGGGCGCGGCCGGGCGTGCTCAGCGGCCGGGGCAGGGGCGCGGGCTCAGGGGCGGG
>NC_041393.1:763603570-763674192 GCF_002162155.2 Triticum dicoccoides | reverse complement strand
TTCCTATGTGTGGGCTTATATACCACGCCCTTTAGTCCCGGTTGGTGGGACCAACTGGGACCAATGCTGTGCTTTGGTCCTGGTTCGTGCCACCAGCCGGGACCAAAGGTCTCCTTTCGTCAGCCCAAAGGGCAGGAAGCAGAGAGCTTTGGTCCCGGTTGGTGGACCTGCATGAACGGGGACCAAAGGGTAGCATTGGTCCCGGTTGGTGCCACCAACCGGGACCAAGGATGGGTGATACCCGGGGCCAAAAGTTTGGTCCCAACTCGCTAGTTGAGAGAGCTTTAGAGTTGTTTATAAGCGCTGCTGCGCCCACCCTCTCGAGCTCCTCTCAAATGCAGGCTTATGGGCCTAATGTCACACTCCTCTGCCTGTGGGCCTGCTACGGGCCTGAATCTTCGCCCAATGGGGTTTCTAGTCGCATTCAGGCCATGGTGGCCCAGTAGGCGGCATTTTTCTAATTTTTTTTCCATTTTTTGTTTTTTTGCTTTATTTATTTTCTTTCGTTTCTACTTATAGCTAAATACTTACAGTTTTTTAGTGATTCTTTTTGCTTTTAGGTCACAAAAATTATAAACTTTCTGTTAGTGCCATTAGTTTTCAAATTTGAATTCTTTAAATTTGTGTGAATCACTAGTTTGTGAATAACTTTACTATAAAAATAGATTTTCGAGTGATTCCTTTTCCTACTATTTAATATTGCCGTGTTTTATCATTACACTTGACTAGTCATTGACCCGTGTTTCTGCACGGGCTAGCATGTTTTGCAAAATAATATTATACATGCAAATTTTCTATAAATATTATTTTCTTTAAATCTTATAGAAACAAAATTAAAGCATATTTATATATACGTTGCTACTTATTTTCCTAGCATATATCATATTATATTTCCATACTTATGACTGCATGTATAGATTACCTCACGGTGGTGCTATGGCTCTCCCACCTCTCCCACCAACCTCTCCCACCACCAACAATGGCGATCTCTAGTCTAGGACGATGAAGGGCCTACTCCACTGGGATTTCTCCCCTGGCCAGGCGGTGGAGACACAGGTGCGCAAAAGATTTGGTTCCACGGTCCATTCCCCCCCATGGAGGTACAAAGGAATTCTTCCTTGTTGTGGCTTTCTCTTCTGCCTCCTTTCCTCTCTCGGTTGAATAGGTGGGTCTTGCGCTT
The DNA here is from genome assembly GCF_002162155.2 of Triticum dicoccoides. Lineage (NCBI taxonomy): Eukaryota > Viridiplantae > Streptophyta > Magnoliopsida > Poales > Poaceae > Triticum > Triticum dicoccoides. Next base: position 763,673,012 of record NC_041393.1, on the reverse strand, counting down.
CAATGTTGTATTGGTGGATCCGCTTCTGGTTTCAATGTCAAACATCTTGTTGGTCGTCAATTCTGTTTTTTAGGGGCCTCAAATAAAGTTGGTCATTTCATTTACGGCCTTAAGGACCGGGTTTGGCACGATTTTGTCTGTCATTTCAATCTATATCGCCATTCTGTTTGGTCACCTAATAGTAATGATCATACTTGGCATTTTGATCAAGAGCTTACTGAAGTGGTTATTCGTTCTCCTGTGGCTATCAAAACAAAGCTAAACTTTTTATCTAGGGGTGTTGATCAACAAGTTGCTTCCTTGAAAGAGTTGGCAAAATTTGGCTTAGCGCCTTCTTCTCCAAGTAGGCTTCATTTCATGAATCCAACATTAGTAAGGATCATGCGATGACTCATAACCATGATTCAATCGTTCATGTTGATCAAGCTTTGGTTCATTGTCCAACCATTTCCTTTGGAAGTTTTCATTCGAATGTTCATAAGCATAATGAAGGCAATAATTTTATCCGTTTTGGCAACTTCCAATCAGTCATTAAGCCAGATTTTCAAGGACATCAATCCACATTTATTAGCAGTAACTACCGGTCCTCTTATTGGGATTCTATTCCTAGTTTTATTCTTCTACATATTATGGACTTCCGACATGTGGGTTATGATGATTCACACATTGCCGAAATTTGGGCCCTTGATTCAGTTCCGACGGATGATTATATTTTTGAAAGAGTCAACAAATGTTCTCATTGCTATCAATTGGGCCACCTTGGCCCAAACTGCCCAATCTCAAAAATCAATGAACCGGGCTAGGCCCAGTGTATTGCCATGGTGCAGGCTTCTTCTGATGACAGCCCTGCTATGGAAAAACAAAGATTTTCTTGTAACATCTGCTCCTCTATGGATCATTTTTCGGATTTCCGTCCTTCTAAATTATATTGTCAATACTGCCATCTCTTAGGGCACTTACCTACTAATTGTGGAACAAGGGATTGCTTATATCTTTGGTGGCAGCCCATAGTGGACACACTAGAAAATGTTGTTCATTTGGCTAGAGATAATCACAAGGATAATATTCCTTCTCGAGTACCGCTAGCAAGGCAACCGGTCGCCGATTGTGTTACCAAATCACCATCACATCAAAGTCAGATATCCACTTGCCCCCGTCCATTGATTACGTTCCCTGACTGCAATAAATCAGTAACTGAATCTATAGCCACCCGATGCAGCATCTGTGGCCGGTATGGACACATGGCACCTTCTTGTTGGAGGGAGAGAGAGGCACAAAGACTAGTATGGAAGCCTAAATCAATTGCCGCTGCCGCTCTGCATTCCACCTCCCCTCCCCTGCCTGCCTCGAGAGCTCCTCACCTTGCAGCAATGGCGAACTACCTTGTCAACGTCGTCCCCTACATCCCCACGGGGATGACCATCGAGCTCGGGCCGACGGATCGGATTGTCCGCAGCGACATGACGGTGCATCCGGTCCCTCCTCTCAACCACGACTTCCTCGCCATTGCTGAGGTGAATCGCCATGTCCCGTTCCATCACAAAGTTGCTCCGAGGCAAGTCATCACGGATCTTCTGCATGAGTCCAACTTTGTCCCCGCTAAAGTAGATGACCACCCGCTAGACATTGCTATTTATGGATTTCCCTCGCCACTGATGCGTGACAATGTCATGGGTACTACTTTTGAGATTGATGCTGAAGAAGAAGGTGATATGAACACCATAGTATCTTTTGTTCTGCATGATGAGGCACTCAATATGAGGCTCACAACCTATGGCCCAAATGTGTAGATTCTGTATATTGGCTTTTCGCAAGATTATCAGACTTACCACTATTTGCATAGATCTGTGGATGGCTTTGGTAGTTTGACTCATTCGCACAACCCCAGAGGAGATAGGAAATATGTTTTGATCAGGGTTAAGGTTATTCATCTCATATTGGTTCCAAAGAGCCTGGTTATCAGACAGCTTGGTGGCAATCGTCACTGCTGGACCGTGTGTGTTACAATGCTGCGCAGCTCTAACTGGAATGCACATTTGCCCGAGGTTCCGCCTGCTGGGGATGATCCACCACCTCAGGATTGAATCCTGCACCCTCTCTATGGTGAAGGCCTCAACGCTGAGCAGCTTTACCAGATGCAGCTTCATAACGGGATGGCTCAACAAGGTGTTGGCAACAATGTTGTAGAAGAAGTGGGTGAGAATGCTGCAGTTCAAGTGGACATTGAGATTCAGCCTCAGTGGGGAGAATGGCCTGCACCTCCACCTCCTGCCCCACCTGCTCTTTAAAACTTCCAAGAATGGCTGGCAAATGAAGGATTACAGGTCCAAGATGGTATTCTACACAGCAACAATCTGCAAGACAGTCCTTTTGCAGCTTAGAATGATTCATTCTCTCAAAGCAGTTCAGCTACAAGTTCAGATTATGATGCACTTGTGCTTGTGCCAGTTAACATTCTGCAGGCGCTTCAGAGGAATGGAGCTCTCAACCTTGTTGCCAATGTTCCAAATACCCCAGCTGTGCAAGCAAACGAGATGATGATGCAACACAACTCTCAGGTACATAACCCACAAGTCCAGATTAGAATTTCTGTTACAAATGCTGGTATGAACATTAGCTTTTCTGCTGACAATGAGTTCATGAACACCATGTTAATTGCTGAACCATTGTCGTTTGTGCCCATAACGAACTTTCTATCAAGCTCCATTATTCCAACTCTAGCAACTTTTGGTCCCTGGGCACATGGTTATGGCATAAGGCCGACCAACTTGGACATTCACCTTGCTCTTTCTGAATCCTTGGATGGCTCTGTCCAAGTGACCTCCTTCATCTCACAAGGGGAGGCTGATGGATCTGTTACTTCAACTGCTCAAACTTGGTCGATGGATAGAGATGATCTCGCTGGTTCTTTTGTAGCTGCCCAACACAATGCAGTTACACTATCTGAAGTTTCTGAAGTTCAGGAAAGGGATACTAATTCTGAGATTATGCATGTCGTGCAAGCTGATGCTTCTGTGGGTGGCGCTCATGGCAAACACCGCAAAATAAAGCTCCGGTCTCGGTGCTCAGTGTGCGTAGAAGCACTCGCTCCAACAAATACGATGGATTCAAAGTGCCTAACATCACTGACAGCAAGAGTAAAGCTTCCAAGGTCAAGCCCAAAGTGATCACATCTGCTATAGTCATTACTGAGCTCACTAAGGAGCAGACAGAAGCTGAAGAACTCCCTCCATCGATGATTGTGGCTCAAATTCAGGAAATTGCTGTGCAGAAGTGTGCTGTCCCCCCTGATGAAGTGACTAAAGAAATGCTCTTTGCTGACAAGGGGGCGGGCCCTTCCTCTTCTTAATTTACTTTTTTGTTATTTTCTCTAAATGGTACTTATTTCAAACTTGAACGTTTTATGTTGGAACATCCGGGGTATGAACTCTGACCCCAAGCTTTTGGCTTTATCGAATGCTATTTATTCTAGTGGCTGCTCGGTTATTTGCTTACAGGAGACCAAAAAACCTGCTTTTGATAACTCTTACATTAAAACTTGTTGCACAAAACAATTTGATAAGTTTGCCTTCATTCCACCAAGAGGTGCATCCGGTGTCATTGTGACCATTTGGAATAGTGCTATATTCACTGGCATTATGTTAATCGAAGAATACTTTGCCCTTGTCACCAAGTTTAAATCACATCAATCTTCCCAAGTGTGGACTTTGGTAAACATATATGGGCCTTGCCAGGGTGATACTAGAATTGACTATACAACCTGGTTACTTAATCTTCACATACCTTGCAATGAAGACTGGCTGCTTGTTGGTGATTTTAATTACATACACAGCCCTAATAATAGAAATAAACCAGGTGGTAATATTAATGACATGATCACATTCAATGACTTCATTCGCACGCAAGGCCTGATTGAACTTCCACTTAAGGGTCGATCATACACATGGAGCTACATGCAAGAGGATCCACTACATGAACAACTAGATTGGTTTTTCACCTCAAATAATTGGACCACCTCTTACCTCAATACCACTGTAAAACCACTTTCTAAACAAGTTTCTTACCATATTCCCTGTGTGATCTCCATTGAAACAAACATCCCTAGAAGTAATCTCTTTCGGTTTGAATCATACTGGATTCAGCATCCTGGCTTCATGGAGGTGGTGGAATCATCTGGGAACAAAATAATCCCCTCAAATAACTATGCCCCAATTATCTGCAGAAAATTTAAGGCTCTCAGATATGAGCTCAAGCGATGGAGTAAACAGATATCTAAATTGGACACTGCTATAGCTAACTCCAATTCTGCACTTACTGATCTGGATTCGTTGAAAAATAAAAGAAATCTCACAACACCTGAAAGTAACTTCAGAAGAATCCTCAACAAACATCTGCTTTGGCTATTAGATTATCAAAAACAATATTGGAGGAAAAGAGGTACCATAAGATGGGCCACTTTTGGGGATGAGGACCCAAAATTTCTCAAAGCAATGGCTTCCGAATGATATCGTAGGAACAATATTTCATCTCTGCAGCTAGATAATGGCACCATAACTGAGGATCATCTTGGTAAAGAAGCTCTAATTTATCAAAGCTTCAAAGAAAGATTGGGCACTTCAAGAGAATTTCAAATGAAATTTGATCTAGCCAATATAATCAAAAAAGGAATGATCTGGACCAGCTAATAGTCCCATTCACTAAAGAAGAAATTGATGATGTCATTAAAGAAATGCCTGCGGATAGACAACCTGGACCAGATGGCTTCACGGGACTTTTTCTTAAATCTTGTTGGCACATTATTAAAGAAGATTTCTACAAACTGTGTGACCAGTTTCATGCAGGGACTTTAAACCTTGAGAGCATCAATGATGGGTACATAACCTTAATCCCTAAAATTTCCTCTGTGGCCACAGTAAATAACTTCAGGCCCATAATACTCCTCAATTGTTGTCTAAAAGTCATCACTAAACTGCTTGCCAACCGTCTCCAAAAACTCATTCTAAAGATCATACATAGAAATCAATATGGTTTCATTAAGGGGAGAGCAATACAAGACTGCCTTGCTTGGGCATTCGAATATATACATCAATGCCCAACATCTAAGAACAAGATTGTACTCCTTAAATTAGATTTTGCAAAAGCTTTTGACACCATTGAACACGCTGCAATGTTGGACATAATGAAACACATGGGATTCAATGATAAGTGGCTCCGATGGACTAAAACAATATTTTCCACAGGCAGATCTTTAGTTCTCCTTAATGGAGTACCGGGCAAGCAATTTATTTGCAAAAGTGGTGCACGTCAGGGAGACCCCCCCTCTCTCCACTTATCTTTGTTCTTGCAGCAGATCTTTTACAAGCGGCCATTAATGATGCCTTCCGACATGGTCTACTACATCTACCCTTCCCAAGACAAAACCAAACGGATTACCCTATCATACAATACACGGATGACACCATAATCATCATGCCGGCATGTCATGACCAAGCGCATTTAATGAAGGGGATCCTCACTGATTATGCCACCTCCATTGGCCTCAAAATAAACTTCCACAAATCAACTTTGATTCCTATGAATTGTGATGAGGACTTAAGCAAAGACATTGCACAAATTTTTGGATGCAAAATTGGGAAAATGCCCTTCACGTACCTTGGTTTGCCTCTTGGCACTTCTAAACCCTCTGTACAAGACATAATGCCAATTGTTTGTAACATGGAAAGAAGACTCACTTACACTCTGTCAATGATGTCCTATGGCTCCAAACTCTCTCTCATAAACACAGTCATTACCTCATTGACAATTTTTGCACTCTGCACACTTCGTTTTCCACCAAAAGTACTTGAGCTGCTCGACAAGTTAATAAGGAAATGTCTTTGGACAAAAAAACAGAAGAAGGTGAAAAATGTAATTCTTTAGCTGCATGGGACAGAGTATGCAGACCAAAAAAGTGTGGAGGTATCGGGATAATAAATCTCAGGATACAAAGTGATGCGTTGCTGCTATAATATTTACACAAATTCTACAATAGATATGATCTCCCTTGGGTTGAGCTGTTATGGTCCACTTATTACACAAACAAAATTCCACATGCCTCTGACCCATGTGGATCATTTTGGTGGAGAGACATACTTAAACTAACTCCTATTTTTAGAGGGATCTCAAAAGTTGAGATGCATACTGGTGACAATGTGCTACTGTGGAAAGATCTTTGGCTTGATGAAATCCTCACAGACACACATCCCACGGCATTTTCATATGCAAGAAATGAAGATTGTTCGGTCAAGGACTTCCTGACCATCAACTCCCTTGATGAAGCATTCTAGCTGCCACTTTCCAGTCAAGCTCTAGAGGAGGTGCAAGATATGCAAGGAATCATGGCCCATATAACATTTGACAACAATCAAAACACAAAGGATGTCTGGTCTTACACTTGGGGGAGCAGAGAATTCTCAGCAAAAAATACTACAATTTCTACTTTAGAGATACGAGGGCCCAAAAAACATACCAGTGGTTATGGCAATCAAAAGTCACGACCAAAATCAAAGTTTTTGGCTGGTTTGTGCTTTCGGATAGATTAAACACGTGAAACATGTTGAAAAGAAGGCACTACAACATCGGTACCAACCTTAATTGCTTAGTGTGGACAAAAAGAAGAAGATATTGATCACATGATCCTCACGTGCCCATTTAGTAGAAGCTGTTGGGCCACTTTTGGTTTGGACCCTGGACCCCAAGCCAACCGATTATCCTGGTTAGAACAAGCAAAAACTACCTGGAATCGGACACTCTTCATGGAAATTATCCGGCAAGCTTCCTGGAGCATATGGAAAGAGAGGAATAACAAGCTGTTCAGAAATATTCAATCTTCATATAAATCCTAGTTGAACAGATTCAAAGAGGATCTTAGCCTTTTACAGTATAGGGTTAAAGATAATAAGAAAGACTTTATCTTCTTAGTTTTAGACTCTTTACCCACTGATTAGCAGATCCCTTTTCCTCTACACCCACCACCACAAAGTGGGATGGGTGCAATGTACATGATGTGACTACACTCTGTAAATATGTTATGATAATTAATATATAACAGTGGGAGCCTCTCCCACTGTCTCAGTTCCTCAAAAAAAATATTTCCATACTTCCCATTATAAATATACTCCGAACATCGTGTTTAAATTTTTGTATTAGGCATTGTGTGAGAACAAAAGGTGGTGACACAATGATAGTATTTAACGGCTCCTAACTCTAGTAAATAATAAATACATATGAAAATGTTTTCTGTTTAATATTATTATACATCTATGATTTTTCTCTCTATGTCATTACTGATACAGTTACTCCTTGCATCTACTTGCTACTTACAATTAAAATATTCCACTAAAAACATCAATGACCTACAACAATCATCGAGGGAGTTAGTTTATGTGATCACTCTCAAGCATCTCTCTCACCCTCCCTCCCTCTCTGTGTCACGCAAACGCACATACACACACATATAAACCTATCTAACTAATTTCTACCCCCACCAGTCAAGGGGTAATCACTTCAACATGCCAGTGAGCTACATGCCTTGCTATATATGGGCCATGGCTCGGTTCAAGCTTATTCTTGTACTTTTAAAATATTTGGAACATCATTGAATTTTTTCATGTTTGTTTTTAAAGTTGTGAAAGCCTTGTTTGTCTTTCCAATAATTCTCTGTGTTTTTTGTTTTATTGTTCAATCATTTTTGCACTTGGACCGTAACATTCTAGAAGCCATCCTTATTTTTTTAAAATTTCAATATTATAATTTGGAAGTTTTCTTTCATATTTTTAAGATGGCCTATAAATTTATTGAAGCTTACCCTTGACATTTCTAAGAGTTGAGCTAAATTATCGGATGCCGGCCTATAGGATTTTGGATGTTGGTTTCTACATTCTCGGAAATTGACATTTTGACAACTCAACAGAGTCATTGGGAAAAGTAATGACAATGTTTTTTCTTTGGCTTCTGCTATTTTGAAATTTTAATTCGTTAAGCATTATTGCATAGTTGAGCGACTATTCGTCAAATATCTAAAAACATAAACTTATACTGCATGTCGTCACTTTTGAAATCAGTGGAGATCTGACGCACTTGCAAAGTTTGTCAAAAAAATAAATTCAAATACAGTTTTAGAAACTTCTCTTTGGCTACTACTAAATTATATTTTTATCATCAATTAAGAATTCACGCACTGTTGTATTATTATTCCTTAAATATTTTAAATATGAAACTTAAACTGCATGCCTTCATTTCTAAAATTAGTTGACCTCTGATGCACTTGTAGAGTTTAGCAAATTTTCATTTTCAAATATATTTGGTTTAGCAATTTTTGTTCTTTACTATATTATAGGAATTTTTTACATGTACTTACAACATAGATTTAGAAATCTTCCACATTGTTTTTTATTTTCTGAAAAATTATGTGCATCACATACAAATTTGGGAGTATATATGTATGTTTAATTACAGGCATGATTGTTATAGTACACACATATATTCTTTGTGGTAGTGTGCGTGGTGATTTTTGGAAAAGAAAAAATAGTGCAGATGATGTACGCATGCTTGTGTAGTTCATTGCCATATTTTTTTTCTAGGTGGCCTTAGTGTCCACGTCTCCTACTCTAACACGCAGAATCTCTTGGGCCTATCCAATCTCCCTTGTGACATACGTACAGACTACTAAATAGATATAATAGAGTTACAAATCTCGTTCAATCTTACACGTAGAATCTTTCTTATATATCTTATATTTACTAATTGGAGGCACCATTAGAGCTCTCACGTTAATCCTAGGAGGCAACAATATTTAGCCGTTGATTTGATTTTGAAACAAACTGAAGCCATTGGATCTTCATAACGATGGGTTAGGTCCAACGTAATATGGTAAGTTAAAAAAAAGCCCATAACGAGCGCTTTAGGAGATATCTGCACGTTTAAAAGAAAAGGGGATACGTACACACTCAAAAAATAAGAGTCCATCTATGCTACGACTTTTTCTTTGGTAGATACTACAAGTCCTACGTGGTATAACTCCAACATCCACTAAAAAAAAGAGTCCAACGTGATAAGTCCAAAATAAATAATTAATAACGACCGCTTTAGGAGGTATCTACACACAAGTTAGAGAGTCCGTCTGTGCTACGCTTTTTTTCCTTGAAAGACATGCGTCCATTACAAAAAGTCATGTATACAATATGACAAGGAAACGTGTAGGGCCATTGCAATGTTACTCGAAGAAAAAAATACATGCATGCGTACTTTCTTAATTGGAACCACCATACCAGCTCCTCCGTTAATCCTCAGAAAAAAGCCATTGGATCTATATTATTTGTCCAGATTGTAAAAACTGAAAAAGAAAAGGTCCAACTAAAACGCATACTTTTTAGTTGGAACCACCATACCAGCTTCAACGCTAATCCTAAAAAAATAACCATTAGATCTATATTATTTTTCCAAATTGTAAAAAAAGGTCCAAACAAAAATGACCTAACAAACTAAAGTATTTCTTTCCGGAAACGTACTAGCAAAGTTACCCAGGCATACATGGGGCAGATAGAAAATATATATCACGTCTGATTGTCATTGACATATATCATCCTCTTCGCGAAAATTGCGCGTGAAATGTTTTAATGTGTGGTAGGTACATGTAAGAATGTAAACAATTTTTCTGGCCAAAAATCACCCTGCACACGACCACAAGGGATATAATCATGCCCCCAAAAAAACGGGATATACTCATGGACAAAAGTCATCCACCGGTCACCTTGAAGAACCGGTCGGACAATGTATTAACCGTGGAAATAGTAACCGGTAGAGAAAAACCTCATAGATGATATATGTATAATAATATTAAAAATGAAAATGCATACTGATATGAATTTGGAAATTGCTAAAATTAGGAACCGCTAAGTATATATGGTGTCACTAATTTTGGTTGTGGAACAAAAGTTATTATATTTTATATGTAGTAAAAATAGGTATTAAAATAGTAAAATATAAATATAAATATAAATAATTTAATTTTTATTTTCTACAATATTTCAGGCATAACAATATTTACACAATATCGATAAACAATATTATAATTTTCCTATGCAGTAGCCCGTGGAATATTAAAAATTTCTAGCCGTGCAGTTGCACGGGTTAATGACTAGTATTTACTAATTGGAGGCACCTTTCATGACGTCGCATTAATCCACATCATCAAAATTATTGAACCGTTAGATTCTAAAATTTACAATCAGGATAAAAGGAAAACTACCGTAACGCAGATGATGCCTTCCTATAGAAAAATGCCTCTGGCACGTTCAAGTCCAAGGTTAGTTAAAAAAAGCCTCACGTACAAATAGGAGTATAACTGTATAAGGAAAGCCTCACGTAATTAATTAATATGTGTACAAAAATAAAAAAGTTAAACCGTTCAATTGTAAAATTTACGATCAGTATATAGAAAGAAAAAACGCGGATAAAAGGTCAAAAGAAAATCCACAATCTGGCTGATTGCCTGTGAAATAAAAATAAGCCTCCATCAATCAAATATTCTTCTGTAGACTCCTCTATATGGTCGCTAACTCCTTTTCTCATTCTGATCTGTTCTCCTACCAATCGCCGACGGTGCGTGGAGGTGGTTGAGATTGGCGTTTAGATGACATAGGCTGCGCGCGGCAAGGAAATACTTGCACCGAGTCAATATTCAAGACTAACTAGAGAGCCGGGAAGTCGGATTATAAGTAAGTTAGATGTTTTTTTTCATTTTTTAAGGAATAAAATTATTTTTGAGGAATCAGAAATCAGACTATAGTTTTGATTTCTTGGATTGCACATGTTAGGCCACTTGATTTATGAATTACTTTTCATTGGCAGAATTTTGTTTGTGTAGATAAAGCACATGGGGCTGCCGACTAGTGTCCACAATAATGAGTAGTACATCACATTGTTCTTCTGATATATACTATATAGTACTGCTCTACATAATAGAAAATTTAAGATACAACATTATAAGTATTTAAATTTTCCATTATATTCGAAACATAAGGTATCCCTGTGATCGGACAAAATTCTGATCGATCTTCCACCACCATAAGTCTTTTTACAAATTTAAATCCAGTTAGATTTTCACTGCATCTTACTGTTCCTAATAAACAATCTAATCAAGGGAGGGCATAGCCATATTTGCATATTCCAAGACAACGAGCTTTATATACGAAATTCTTTAATCTTTCAGATATGCCCTCTAAACAGACAGGGAAGGAGTATCAATATTGAAAGTGCTAGCCCGTGCAGATGCACGGGTTGATGACTAGTTAAGATCTAATGGTTATTTGTAGATATTTTTCTAGGATTAACGTGGAAGATTGAATGGTGCCTCCAATTAGTAAATCTAAGATTTGGTTTTTATGTTATTTTAAATGTATGTTTTAATCAAAAACAATTTTTGTTATTTTAGTTTACTATTAAAGTTTCTAACAACAAAATTCTTTATGAAAATTCTTTTTGCTATTAATGTTTTAAACAAAAAATACTTTGATAATTTTAGTTGCATAAAATTTATAAAATTTTAGTTTCAAAAATACTAGAGGTTTATAAAATATTTTTAGTTGATTCCTTTTGCTATTAGAGTTTTATAAAAGCTATTCAGTTGATTCTTTTTGCTATTGAAGAATATTATAGTTTTGTTTTAGTTTATCATAACATAAAATTTTAGTTGATTGTTTTTAGTTCATTCTTTTTGCCATTAGAGTTTCATAAAAGTTTTCTAGTTCATTCTTTTTGCTATTAGTTCATTCTTTGAGCTAAATGACCCTGAAATTGAAAAAGCACTTCAAATGAACTGTGAAAAGGTTAAAACTTGGTAATGTATCATCATTTCACCCACATAGCATGTGCTAAAAAGTTGTGAGGGTTACGGTAATAGTTGGGTGCACTTCGTGTACAAAATGGACAATCTCTTTCGAAGTATCAAGGTTTCATACGAAAACTCATCTGCTACAAAAGAATTTCATTGTTTGAACTTATTTGAACTCCAGACTTTTTGTGTGATTAAAATGCACCATTCAAAGCCACATCGTCAATTTTCAACCCTTTCCGACTTCGTTTGGTATTTTTCATGCATTTATTGATTTTTTGAGCTAAATGACCCCGAAATTGAAAAGCACTACAAATGAACTCTGAAAAGGTTGAAAGTTGCCATGGCATCATCATTTCGCCCACATAGCATGTGCTAAAAAGTTTAGAGGGTTATGGCAAAAGATGGATGCACTTCATGTACAAAATGGACAATCTCTTTCGAAGTATCAAGGTTTCATACGAAAACTCATCTGTTACAAAGGGCTTTTATTTTATTGAACTTATTTGAACTCCAGACTTTTTCTGTGTTCAAAATACACCGTTCAAAGCCACATCATCAATTTTCAACCCTTTCTGACTTCATTTGCTATTTTTCATGCATTTACTGATTTTCTTGAGCTAAATGACCCTGAAATTGAAAAGCACTACCAATGAACTCTGAAAAGGTTGAAAGTTGTCATGGTATCATCATTTCACACACATAGCATGTGCTAAAAAGTTTAGAGGGTTACGACAAAAGTTGGATGCACTTCGTGTACAAAATGGACAATCTCTTTCGAAATATCAGGGTTTCATACGAAAACTCATATGTCACAAAAGGCACTTCATTTATTCACATGTAATTGCAGCGATATAGTTGTGGAGAGAAAGTCTTGACTTTTTCTTCGCTTGTGTCCTTTGCTTATTGCGCCGTAACCATTGATAATCTTTATCGTTTAACAGGGTGCTTGGGTCAGCCTTGACTTTGAAGGGAGGAATTTCATGAAACTTTTCATAATCTTCAGACATGTCTGTCTTGCCCTCCACTCCCACAATGTCTCTTTTTCCTGAAGAAACTATGTGGCGCTTTGGGATATTCACGTAATCTACTTTATGTATGTTTTGATGATCAACTTGCGGGTTCAATGAACTTATGCATAGGGGTTGGCAGACATTTTCGTCTTGACTCTCCGGTAGAAACTTTGGGGCACTCTTTGAAGTACTTTGTGTTGGTTGAATAGATGAATCTGAGATTGTGTGATGCATATCATATAATCATGCCCACGGATACTTGAGGTGATGTTGGAATATCTAGGTGACATTAGGGTTTTGGTTAATTTGTGTCTTAAGGTGTTATTCTAGTACGAACTCTATGATAGATCGAACGGAAAGAATAGCTTCGTGTTATTTTACTGCGTACTCTTGTATAGATCGATCTGAAAGGATAACTTTGAGGTGGTTTCGTACCCTACCATAATCTCTTCGTTTCTTCTCCTCTATTAGTGACTTTGGAGTGACTCTTTGTTGCATGTTGAGGGATAGTTATATGATCCAATTATGTTATTATTGTTGAGAGAACTTGCACTAGTGAAAGTATGAAACCTAGGCCATGTTTCCTAGCATTGCAATACCGTTTATGCTCACTTTTACCACTTGTTACCTTGCTGTTTTTATATTTTCAGATTACAAATACTCATATCTACCATCCATATTGCACTTGTATCACCATCTCTTCGCCGAACTAGTGCACCTATACAATTTGCCATTGTCTTGGGTGTGTTGGGGACACAAGAGACTCTTTGTTATTTGGTTGCAGGGTTGTTTGAGAGAGACAATCTTCATCCTACACCTCACACAGATTGATAAACCTTATGTCATCCACTTGAGGGAAATTTGCTACTGTCCTACAAACCTCTACACTTGGAGGCCCAACAACGTCTACAAGAAGAAGGTTGCGTAGTAGACATCAAACTCTTTTCTGGCGCCGTTGCCGAGGAGGTGAGTGCTTGAAGGTAAATCTTTAGATCTTGCAATCGAATCTTTTAGTTTCTTGTTTTATCACTAGTTTATTTTATAAAAGAAATCTACAAAAAAATGGAATTGAGTTTGCCTCATACACTTCATCTTTTTAATATCTTTCGTGAGAATGACGGAAAGGAAAATTGTGCTCAAGTGCTAGAAGAAGAAGTCTACAAATGTTTGGCACTAAATCTTTGAATGATGAGCATGATTGTAGTGTTGTTAGTATGAACTCTTTGAATATCCATGGTACTAATGATGATTGCGCTAGTCATGATGAAAATGTCTCTTATAACCATGTCAATTTTTGTGGAGTGCATATAGTTTGCAAGTACACACCAAATAGGGAAGATAGATTTTGCAAGAGGCATAAGTACTTGGAAACTAAATGGTTGCAAGAAAGCCTAGATGTTTGTGCTGAAAATTGAAAGTTTCTTAGCCATACTTGTGAACTTTGCAATGAACGTGGTCATTTATAAATCTCCAGCACAAATTGTTTCATGATCGAATCGTGTCCAAAAATTGTGATGACTTGATTTCCCTTGCACATCATAATGAACTTAGTTTGCTTTTGGGTTATGAAGAAATGAAACGTATAACTAAGCATATTCCAAAATATAATCTTGAGAAATTTCTTGATATTGATCGAGAGGAAATTTATATGTACTGTGGAGTGAATTTCATTGAAAATCCTTATATTGCCAATTACATAAAGAAAAGAAAGCAAATAGAAGATGAAGATAATACTAATGAAAGGGAAGAGACTTCCCAATATCCTCCTATTATTTCTTATGATGAATCAGGTAACGAGGAGGAGCTTTGTATTCAACCAATCTCATTAATAAGGAGCTCAAAAAAGAGGGTTAAACCCACACATGATGTGAAAAAGAAAAAGAAAAGATGGAGAAGCAAAGGTAGAAAGGTATCCCTCCCAAATGATGTTCCTCCTATTACTCATTGTGATGATGATAATTGCTATACTATTGGTGCTATCCATACTATTAATGATGAGAGTGATTATGCTTATGATATGAAAAGGCCCAAGCTTGGGGATGCTATGTTTGATGAGAATGACATGTTTGAGAATATATTTGCTACAATTAATGTTTGTCCCAATCTTGGGGATGCTACGTTTAATGAAGATGATATTTTTAGCCTCTCAAGTTTCGATGAGCAAATTTATTATGATGATAGCATGCCTCCTATTTATGATTGTTATATTGATGAAAGTGGGTTTGGAAGAGTGTCAACTTTAGGAATTAATGATCCCACTATTTTGGAGAGTGTTGAATCTTATATTATTTATGAAAGTGGATTTGGAGAGGTCATTACTTTATTTAGTGATGAATCCACTATTTTGGAAGAGGTTTCAATCGATTATGATGAGAACAGAGTTGCTACTTATGATGATTATTGTGATGAAACCTATGCTATAAAAAGTAGTGATGATTATATTAAAACTTTTCATGATTATGATTACCCTTTTTCTGAACATTACTCTTTTAATATGGAAACCATTTATAGTATTCGAGTCTCTTATGATACTCCCACTATTCCGAATGAGAAGAATTTTGCTTATGTGGGGAGTAATAAAATTTCTATGCTTGTAGATCATGAAAAGAATGCATTATGTGCTGGTTATATTGTTGAATTCATTCATGATGCTACTGGAAATTGTTATGAGGGAGGAACATGTGCTTGTAGGAATTGCAATAATATCAAGTTTCCTCTCTATTTGTTGAAAATCTTGAAGCTATGCTTGTTTTACCTCCCTATGCTAGTTGATTATTGTTCCCATAAGTTGTTTGCTCACAAAATCCCTATGCATAGGAAGTGGGTTAGACTTTAATGTGCTACTCATATTCTTCATGATGCTCTCTTTATGTTTCAATCCTTATCTTTTATGTGAGCATCATCGAAATCATCATGCCTGGCTAGGGGCGTTAAACGATTTCGCTTGTTGGGAGACAACCCAATATTTACCTTTACTGTTTTTGTGTGTTCACATGATTATGCTACTGTAGTAATCATGTTTTATAGCTTTCGTTTCAATGAATTGCCAAGTAAGACCTTTAGGATAGCTTACGGTGATAGTTGTGTTGATCCTGCTGAAAATCAGAAACATTTGTGCTTTAGTAAATTAGTTTTGATAATTCACATAAATGTGCTTTTGACATGATTCGTTTTGCTCTGGATTGGTACACAAATTTCACAGATTTTCCTAATTTTGTAGGATTTGTGGAGTTACAGAAGTATTCGAAAGATACAGATTACTACAGACTGTTCTGTTTTTATCAGATTCTGTTTTCTATGTGTTGTTTGCTTATTTTGATGAATCTATGAGTAGTATCGGAGGGTATGAACCATAGAGAAGTTGTAATACAATATATATTACACAAATATGAATTTAGAATGAGTTCACAACAGTACCTAAGTGGTGGTTTTATTTTCTTATACTAACGGAGCTTACGAGTTTTCTGTTGAGTTTTGTGTTGTGAAGTTTTCAAGTTTTGGGTAAAGATTCGATGGACTATGGAATAAGGAGTGGCAATAGCCTAAGCTTGGGGATGCCCAAGGAACCCCAAGGTAAAATTCAAGGACAACCAAGAGCCTATGCTTGGGTATGCCCCGGAAGGCATCCCCTCTTTCGTCTTCATTCATTGGTAACTTTACTTGGAGCTATATTTTAATTCACCACATGATATGTGCTTTGCTTGGAGCATCATTTTGTTTTGTTTTGTTTTGCTTGCTGTTTGAATAAAATCCCACGATCTGAAATTCTCAAGTGAGAGAGAGTCTTCACATAGCTACATAATTATTTAACTACTCATTGATCTTCACTTATATCTTTTTGGAGTAGTTTGTCATTTACTCATGTGCTTCACTTATATCCTATGAGTAAAAGGTTGAATGATTTGAATACCATAAATCTGAAATTATATATGTTTCATATGCTTATCCCATGGGGAGTAATGACTTCACATCTAAGAAGTAGAGGTGGTAAATTTTTTGAAGGTTAGCAAACATTGTATTGGTCATTTGAACAATTCATGAAATAATATTGAAGGAATAGAGATTTCACATATAAATATACTATCTTAGACATCTTCTATGATTGTGAGTCCCATTAATTACTTTCAGACCTGAGCAAATTAGTTGAAATTGGACAAGGAAGACAATATAATGAGTTATGCTTGGGTATATTTGTATAGAAGTTATATTGTTATAGATCCTCCAACATGTGGTGCTTGCTATTTAGGATCATTTGCTAGCCAAAATATCTGTACTAAGAGGGAATACTGCTTGTGCATCCAAATTCCTTGAACCAAGTTTCTTCCATGAGTGTCCACCATATCTACCTATATGTGGTATTTACCTGCCATTCCAAGTAAATTTGCATGTGCCAAACTCTAAACCTTCAAATAATAATTTGTTTTGTATGCCCGAATCGCTCATGTAGCGACTAGGGGCTGTCAGTATCTTCCATGCTAGGTGGGTTATTCTCACGATGAGTGGACTCCACTCATCATTCACGACAAAATGGCTGGTAACCGGGATGCCCAGTCCCATGCTTGAATCAAATCAAAATAATTGCAAACAAAACTCCCCCAGGATTGTTGTTAGTTGGAGGCACCCGTGGTTTTGGACAAGCCGTGGAGTGTGATTGTTGGTGGAGGGGGAGTAAAAACTTTACCTTTCTATTTGGGAACCGCCTATAATGTATCTACTATGGAAGATATTGGGAACTCTTGGTTGTTATGTTGACAATGAAAGCATACCTCTCAAAATTATTTTCATCTCTATTTAAAAGATTCAGCTCTGGCACCTCTGCAAATCCCTGCTTCCCTCTGCGAAGGGCCTATCTTTTACTTTTATGCAAGAGTCAGTAGTATTCCTTCTCATTCCAACCTACTCCTTAGTTGGCAAGCATCATGTGATGGGGAAAGATCTAAGCATATATGGCCATTCAAATATATTTGATCATGAATTATTATTGTTGGCCATTATCTATATGATAAGTAAGTTGAGAGGCGAAACATTAAACCCCTATCTTTCTCTGTGTTCGATCGATGCTATTTGTTCTAAAAATATGCTTTGACTGGTAGCAATCATCAAAACTATATGATAGTTTAGTATGCGGGATTTGCTAAATCAAAGCTCTTACATAGACCCTTCCTGAAAATAAGATGAATTGCAATTGTTTGATGACTGAGAACATAGTTTGCTAGTTTTGAAGAAAGTTTATGGTCTATGCTTTAACATGTGAATAGCTTGTTACTTGATCGTGAGAAGTTTTATGAGATGAGCTGCTGTTACGACATATAATGATGCTAGAAAAGGTGATTGAAATTATCATTGATCAAACTTATGCAGATGCTAGCATTCACACTTCCTAAATTATTTCCTTTATCATTTACCTACTCGAGGACGAGCAGGAATTAAGCTTGGGGATGCTAATACGTCTCCGACGTATCTATAATTTATGAAGTATTCATGCTATTATACTATCTGTTTTGGATGTTTGTGGGCTTTATTATACACTTTTATATTATTTTTGGGGCTAACCTATTAACCGGAGCCCAAGCCCAAATTGTTGTTTTCTTGCCTATTTCAGTGTTTCGAAGAAAAGGAATATCAAACAGAGTCCAAATGGAATGAAACCTTCGGGAGAGTTATTTTTGGAACGGAAGCAATCCAGAAGACTTGGAGTAGACGTCAGGGAACCTTCGAGGTGGCCACAAGGCAGGGGGGCGCGCCCTACCCCCTCGGTGCGCCCCCACCCTCATGGCTCCCCTGACCGACTTCTTTCACCTATATATGTCCATATACCCTAAAAACATCAGGGAGCACAATAGATCGGGAGTTCCGCCGCCGCAAGCCTCTGTAGCCACCAAAAACCTCTCGGGATCCCGTTCTGGCACCCTGCCGGAGGGGGAATCCATCACCGGTGGCCATCTTCATCATCCCGGCGCTCTCCATGACGGGGAGGGAGTAGTTCACCCTCAGGGCTGAGGGTATGTACCAGTAGCTATGTGTTTGATCTCTCTCTCGTGTTCTTGAGGTGATACGATCTTGATGTATCGCGAGCTTGGCTATTATAGTTGGATCTTATGATGTTTCTCCCCCTCTACTCTCTTGTAATGGATTGAGTTTTCCCCTTGAAGTTGTCTTGTCGGGTTGAGTCTTTAAATATTTAAGAACACTTGATGTATGTCTTGTCATGCTTATCTGTGGTGACAATGGGATATTCACGTGATCTACTTGATGTATTTTTTGGTGATCAACTTGCGGGTTCAATGAACTTATGCATAGGGGTTGGCACACATTTTCGTCTTGACTCTCCGGTAGAAACTTTGGGGCACTCTTTGAAGTACTTTGTGTTGGTTGAATAGATGAATCTGAGATTGTGTGATGCATATCGTATAATCATGCCCACGGATACTTGAGGTGACATTGGAGTATCTAGGTGACATTAGGGTTTTGGTTGATTTGTGTCTGAAGGTGTTATTCTAGTATGAACTCTATGACAGATCGAACAGAAAGAATAGCTTCGTCGTATTTTACTACAGACTCTTGAATAGATCAATCAGGAAGGATAACTTTGAGGTGGTCTCGTACCCTACCATAATCTCTTCGTTTGTTCTCCGCTATTAGTGACTTTGGAGTGACTCTTTGTTGCATGTTGAGGGATAGTTATATGATCCAATTATGTGCTTATTGTTGAGAGAACTTGCACTAGTGAAAGTATGAACCCTAGGCCTTATTCCCTAGCATTGCAATACCGTTTATGCTCACTTTTACCACTTGTTAACTTGCTGTTTTTATATTTTCAGATTACAAATACTCATATCTACCATCCATATTGCACTTGTATCACCATCTCTTTGCCGAACTAGTGCACCTATACAATTTGTCATTGTATTGGGTGTGTTGGGGACACAAGAGACTCGTTGTTATTTGGTTGCAGGGTTGTTTGAGAGAGACCATCTTCATCCTACACCTCCCACGGATTGATAAACCTTAGGTCATCCACTTGAGGGAAATTTTCTACTGTCCTACAAACCTCTGCCCTTGGAGGCCCAAGAATGTCTACAAGAAGAAGGTTGCGTAGTAGACATCACGTGCCTTTTCCAGTCAGTCTCCCCTCATACCGCGATTTGAGCGAGACCAATCTTCGTAAGGTTAGGAATGAAGTCAACACAAAACCCAGTGACCTCCTCTGTTTGATGGCCCGTGGAGATGCTTCCTTCTGGCCTAGCGTGGTTACAAACATATGTCTTTAAGACTCCCATGAACCTCTCAAAGGGGAACATATTGTGTAGAAATACAGGGCCCAGAATGGCAATCTCGTCGACTAGATGAACTAGGATGTGTGTAATGATATTGAAGAAGGATGGTGGGAACACCAGCTCGAAACTGACAAGACATTGCACCAAATCACTCCTTAACCTTGGTAGGATTTCTGGATCGATCACCTTCTGAGAGATTGCATTGAGGAATGCACATAGCTTCACAATGGCTAATCGAACGTTTTTCGGTAGAAGCCCCCTCAATGCAACCGGAATCAGTTGTGTCATAATCACGTGGCAGTCATGAGACTTTAGGTTCTGGAACCTTTTCTCTGCCATATTTATTATTCCCTTTATATTCGACAAGAATCCAGACGGGACCTTCATACTGAGCAGGCATTCAAAGAATATTTCCTTGTCTTCTTTGGTAAGAGCGTAGCTGGCAGGACTTTCATACTGCTTTGGAGGCATGCAGTCTTTTTCGTGCACACGTTGCTGGTACTCTCGTGCCTCCGGTGTATCTTTTGTCTTCCCATACACGCCCAAGAGGCCTAGCAGGTTCACGCAAAGATTCTTCGGCACGTGCATAACATCAATTGCAGAGCAGACCTCTAGGTCTTTCGAATACGGTAGGTCCCAAAATATAGATTTCTTCTTCCACACGGGTGCATGTCCCTCAATGTCATTCGGAACAGATAGTCCGTCGAGACCCTTTCCAAAGATTACTTGTAAATCATTGACCATAGCAAGTATGTGATCACTAGTACGGACGGCGAGCTTCTTCCGGTGATCTGCCTCGCCTTTGAAATGCTTGCCTTTCTTTCGACATTGATGGTTGGTTGGAAGAAATCGACGATGCCCCAGGTACACATTCTTCCTGCATTTGTCCAAATATATACTTTCGGTGTCATCTAACCAGTGTGCGCATGCATGGTATCCCTTGTTTATCTGTCCTGAAAGGATACTGAGAGCAGGACAATCATTGATGGTTACAAATAGCAACACATGTAGGTCAAATTCCTGCTAGTCTTGCTCATCCCACACATGTACACCTTTTCCATTCCACAACTATAAAAGTTCTTAACTAATGGCCTTAGGTACACATCAATGTCGTTGCCCGGTTGCTTAGGGCCTTGGATGAGAACTGGCATCATAATGAACTTCCGCTTCATGCACAGCCAAGGAGGAAGGTTATAGATACATAGAGTCATGGCCAGGTGCTATGATTGCTGCTTCCTACGTCTTGAGCTTGCGTCGGTTTTCCTTGAAGAGGAAAGGGTGATGCAGCAATAGTAGCGTAAGTATTTCCCTCAGTTTTTGAGAACCAAGGTATCAATCCAGTAGGAGGCTCCTCAAAAGTCCCATGCACCTACACAAACAAACAAGAACTTGCAACCAACGCCATAAAGGGGTTGTCAATCCCTTCACGGCCACTTGCGAAAGTGAGATCTGATAGAGATAATATGATAAGATAAATATATTTTTGGTATTTTATAATATAGATTGGAAAAGTAAAGATGCAAATAAAAGTAGATTGAAAGCTTATATGATAAAAGATAGACCCGGGGGCCATAGGTTTCACTAGTGGCTTCTCTCAAGATAGCATAAGTATTACGGTGGGTGAACAAATTACTGTCGAGCAATTGATAGAAAAGCGAATAATTATGAGATTATCTAGGCATGATCATGTATATAGGCATCACATCTGTGACAAGTAGACCGACTCCTGCCTACATCTACTACTATTACTCCACACGTCGACCGCTATCCAGCATGCATCTAGAGTATTAAGTTCATAAAGAACAGAGTAACGCATTAAGAAAGATGACATGATGTAGAGGGATAAACTCATGCAATATGATATAAACCCCATCTTTTTATCCATGATGGCAACAATGCAATATGTGCCTTGCTGCCCCTGCTGTCACTGGGAAAGGACACCGCAAGATTGAACCCAAAGCTAAGCACTTCTCCCATTGCAAGAAAGATCAATATAGTAGGCCAAACCAAATTGATAATTCGAAGAGACTTGCAAAGATAACTTAATCACACATAAAAGAATTCAGAGGAGATTCAAATATTTCTCATAGATAAACTTGATCATAAACCCACAATTCATCTGATCTCGACAAACACACCACAAAAAGAGTTACATCGAATAGATCTCCAAGAAGATCGAGGAGAACTTTGTATTGATACTCAAAGAGAGAGAAGAAGCCATCTAGCTAATAACTATGGACCCGAAGGTTTGCGGTAAACTACTCACAACTCATCAGAGAGGCCTTGGAGATGATGTAGAGGCCCTCCGTGATCGATTCCCCATCCAGCAGAGCGCCGACGAAGGCTCCAAGATGGGATCTTGCTGATACAGAAGGTTACGGCGGTGGAAGTAGTTTTTCATGGTCGCTTCTGATGTTTTCGGGGTACATGGGTATATATAGGAGGAGGAAGTAGGTCGGTGGATGCTCGAGGGGCCCACGATGGTGGGGGCGCGCCGGGCACCCTCGTGGTCTCCACGCTTGTTTCCTGACTTCCACTCCAAGTCCTCTGGATCACGTTTGTTCCAAAAAGATCGCTCCCGAAGGTTTCATTCTGTTTGGACTCCGTTTGATATTCCTTTTCTACGAAACACTGAAATAGGCAAAAATGATATATAAGTGTAAAGTAAAGCACATAAACATCCAAAACGGGTAATATAATAGCATGGAACAATCAAAAATTATAGATACGTTGGGGATGTATCACTGCTCTGCTCCCCAAAAGGACTAATGCCATCCGCGCTTAAACCAAACCATGCGTTCCTTGTTTCACCTGCAAAGTCCCCCCCCCCACACTTTCTCTCAATTTTTCTCCACTACGACCCATGAGCGGGTTCTCTCAACTTACCGTCTTTCTTACGGTCCTCTTTGTGCCATTGCATCAACTTGGCATGCTCTTTGTTTCTGAACAGAAGTTTCAACCATGGTATTATAGGAGCATAACACATCACCTTGCCAGGAACCCTCTTCCTGGGGGGCTCGCCGTCAACATCAACAGAGTCATCTTGTCTGATCTTATACCGCAATGCACTGCATACCAAGCATGCGTTCAAATCCTTGTACGCACCATAGTAGAGGATGCAGTCATTAGGGCATGCATGTATCTTCTGCACCTCCAATCCTAGAGGGCATAGAACCTTCTTTGCTCTGTACATACTGTCGGGCAATTTGTTATCCTCTGGAAGCTTCTTTTTCAATATTTTCAGTAGCTTCTCAAATCCGTTGTCAGATACACCATTGTCTGCCTTCCATTGCAGCAATTCCAGTGTGGTACCGAGCTTTGTGTTGCCATCTTCGCAATTGGGGTACAACCCTTTTTTGTGATCCTCTAACATGCCATCAAAGTTCAACTTCTCCTTTTCACTTTCGCATTGTCTCTTTGCATCAACAATGACCAGGCGAAGATCATCATCGGGCACATCGTCTGGTTCCTCTTGATCTTCAGCTTCCGCCGTTGCAGCATCACCATATTCAAGGGGCACATAGTTGTCATCAACCTCTTCTTCTTCGTTGTATTCCATCATAACCCCTCTTTCTCCGTGCTTGGTCCAAACATTATAGTGTGATATGAAACCATTCTCAAGCAGGTGGACATGAAGGGTTTTCCAGTTAGAGTAAGACTTCGTATTCTCGCAGATAAGGCATGGACAACACATAAAACCATTCTGCTTGTTTGCCTCAGCCACTTCGAGAAAATTGTGCACGCCCTTAATGTACTCGGAAGTGCGTCTATCACCATACATCCATTGCTAGTTCATCTGTGTGCATTATATATAATTAAGCATGTCAAAAACCATTACAAAACATCATGAATAGAGAAGTGACCAAATTAATAGAAGTTCATCATCACATTAAAACCAAAGAATAGTAGTGATCAAATGTTATTACTGAAAAATAAATACATAAAGTTCATACATATATAGTTTTCATTGAACAACATATAGCTCTCTAGAGCCTATAATTAAACCATACATTGAAACTATGTAAAACATTTCAATGCAACAACAAATGCGACCATAATCGCAACTAAGGTAACAATTGATCCAATGGCATAATGATACCAAGCCTCAGTATGAATGACATATTTTTTAATCTTTCTAATCTTCAAGCGCATTTTATCCATCTTGATCTTGTGATCATCGAAGATATCCGCAACATGCAACTCCAATGCCATCTTCTCCTCCTCAATTCTTTTCAATTTTTTCTTCAAGTAATCATTTTCTTTTCCAACTAAATTTAACCTCTCGACATGAGGGTTGGTTAGAATTTCCGGCTCACATACCTCCTAGATAAAACATCTATGTCACGTTGGTCGACATTATTGTCATAACCACGAAATGAAAGAAATAGTTATAAAAGATAATATATACCACATCTGAATCATAGACGGGACGAGGGCCGACGGGGGCGGATACAAAAACCATCGCACTATATAATGACAAACAATAATAAAAGTAAGAAAATCATACAAGTATCTATCTAAATCATACAAGTAAGAATTTTTTTTCTTTTAGGAAGAAGATAAGAACAAGAGGCTCACCACGGTGGTGCCGGTGATGAGATCGGCGTAGGCGATCGATGGCGGTGAGGATGGGACGGGACATGACGGACCGCCAAGCATAGACAAATCTAGAGGCAAATAGAGCTTGGACAAGCAACTTGGAGAGGAGAAAGCTTAACTGTGGCTCGGGCATTTCATCGAACACCTGATGTGCAAATATAGGAGGTGAGCTAGAGCAATACACACCTTTCCCATGACCGGGGCCAAAAAATAGAGCACTGAGAACAAAGGAGTGAGCTGGCACGGGGTATATATAGGCCTATCTTTAGTCCCGACTGGTGGCTAGAATCGGGATAGAAGATTGGCCTTTGGTCCCGGTTCTAGCCACCAACTAGGACTAAAGGTTGTGGGCCAGGAGTGAGGCCCATTGGTCCCGGTTCGTGTCTGAAACCGGGACCAAAGGGGTCAAACAAACTAGGACAAATGGCTCCCAAGGCCCGGCCAGCGCCCTAGCCTCATGAACCGGGACTGATGCCCCCTTTGGTCTCAGTTCGTGAGTGAACCGAGATTAATGCCCTTATCCAGGCCTCAACCAAAGCCCTGTTTTTTTACTAGTGACACAACGGACTATGAAACCCATTGGTTTGCCGCGGTCAACCTCATTGTACAAGCTAATGAGGACTCTACCTTTCCAGGAGTAGAGGAAGTTGGCCGGTGCGCCCCTGTAGTAGTCCAAGCTGTAGCTCGCCATGTGGTGGACGGCAGCGGCAAGCTTTGGGGCTGGGGTAGCATCAGGAAGAAGCGGAAAGGATCGATGCTATGATCCTCCTTGTCCTCAAGGAATAAGCCAAGGAGGTAGGGTGGGTGGCACTCGCGGAACGAGCGGAGGAAGGCTGGTCTAGAGGTGAGGTGGTACCAACGTTTGCAGACAAGTGTGCAATGGACAAGGGTGGAGGGGAAGCCGATGCGGACGATGATCTCCCTGACGGGGTCATTGTCGTTGAGAACCTTGGATACCTTTCTAGCATATGCAGACATCACATAGGAGTCATTCTTGGAGGTCAATGCATGGGGTACTGACTCCTCTTGACAGATGGATAGAACCTTGGTAGCTCGGTATGTAGTTGTTGGCATTTTAGCTACACGAAATCGCTGGGGATCTAAACCTTCTATCAGCTCCCAAGGTTTCGCTTTATTAGGATTTTCTTTAAAAAGATGGGTGCTCAGTTGTTGTCACTAAACATACACAACTTTTCAAAGTCTGTTTTTTCTTCAATATCAACATATCTTTATAGGGCATAGCTAGATAGGAGAGTTTCTGTCTAAGTGATCCATTCGGCCAATGTTAGAAGAGATATGCGTGACAACAGGAGCATCTGATACCTATTAATTTGACATTCAAGGTTACTATCTTTCGGAAACTACACCCGAAACCTATCATGACAATAGCAGGCAGGAAGATATGTGCTTACCTTCATCGCAGCATATGGCAATTGAAATACTTCGAAAGGCTGGTTATACCAAAAGCCGGTAAAGGTCAGAGCCCATCAGTATTTGCAAGTATCTTAAAGCAATTGCCAATTGTAGAACAACAAGGATATTCCCTTCTTTATTGAACCTTATCCGTGGAAGGCTTTGTTAGAATGTACAGAGATTATTAGATTACTAAATTGAGAAAAATGGTTGGCAAATACAATAGGGATACTAACTGGCAACCCTCCGTCGGCTTCAATGCTGGTGAGGATGCTGTTGCTATCAACATCCCAAAACTTAATTTGGTTATCTTCACCGGCAGCTAAAATGGATTCTGAGTTGTATCAAACTGCATGGCACCCTGCACTACACCAGATGGTCTTTTGCATCCAGAATATGTCCTCTTGATAGATACTTCATTCTGGTTCCACTCAACCAAATGCGAGTCTCCCTCTCTGCTTGTTCTGTATGAGAACAACCTTCAGACCGACAAATAAATTATTAAATCAACAATGACTCGAAACACTTCTAGTGAGCAAACTAACACATTTGTGTTTACCTACTTCCATTGGCACTATAGAGCATTGTAGTACACCATTTTCCTGGAGCATCAGAGACTACCCTAGCCCCCAAATAGTCATAAATCCATGCATTAATTTTCCTATCAATTGAAGTTGAGAAAATAAACTGCAGGGAACACAATAAAATGACTTATCCGTGCACCAAATAAAGCGTGATGTGCTTGAAAAAACAAAGCAATCTTAAATCAATCTCACACATCACAAATAGAGGCACCAACCCCATTATGAGCTCATACTGGCTCAAATAAAACTATAGTTGAGTACACTTTGGAGCAGTCAGACTAAGGAGCGACCACAAACATCATCATTGCAGTATGATATATTAAAGCTAAAATATTTTATTCATATTTCTAACAGTAGACCTGAATACACTTCATGTGATTAGGGAAAATAAAATATACTGGTGCCTCATGCCATTAATACGACTATATTTTCTGTCCATGCATATCTCAGAGCAACAAAATTGAAAGGAAGTTACAGAAGACTGGGCTAGGGGAAAAGAAAATAGATGATAACCGTTTAAGGCATGTTCAGTACCCTTATCAGTTTATCATATTCATAAGTGACAACACATAGTTGCTTATTTGGTTGGGAGAACGCTATGTCATTAACCCTTCCAGAATGGGCCTCAATCTGACAAGAAGAATAAATGGGTTACTAACAATAGTCATTTGATATAATGAAATATAACATCTATATAATCGATGTCCAATGAGCAATTAGAAGATCAAAACTCTACATCTTGGCATATTTCATTTGGATGCTTGTGTGCAAGTAGATGGATCAAATGTTTTGTTAATGCAACTCCAAAATGCAAAAGAAAGGAAGTTTAAGCAACAATGGAGCACAATTTGAATAATTTATGGAGTGTTGTAATATCGACATTACCAATCAAGTCTCCATCAAGGCTCCATGTAACTAGACCAATGATCATGGATGGGTCTTTAGCCACCACACACTTTTCTCATAGGAGATAAATAGTGAGGCACATACAAAATATCAAAACATGTCGGTGCTTGCCAATAAGAGACATGGTTAGAAGTAAAAAAGAAGAGGAGAAATTACGTATAGAATTTCAACTTGCGCTCTTGAGCAATTTGATAGTCCTTTATAGCTGCGTGTTTTATCATGGCGACAGATGGCGAAACGGTGGTGCTGAGAAGCTTTTGTATTTGTAACAATCTGTTTGTGTTTGGAATACCTTCACTATACTACCATGAGAAGTCTTCCTGTACGTTTTGTAATCTAAACCCCATGGCACTTTGACAGGCTGGTTGAATTGGCCGGCATATAGCCTAGGCTGGGCGGACCCGGTGCAAAATTAAATATACTATTTTATACCAAACTTCTATATTATATTTTATTTTATCATACTACAGTATTAAGAAGTATATATTGTATTTATTTCATATAATTAAGCGCATAATTTACTTGGTATAATTGACCACATAATTTAGTTGGTATAGTTAACCAATATTCTTTAAGTTTATGATAAATTTAAATTAACTCATTTAGTTGTAATGTATATCTCGTCATCAGTTTATGATAAATTTAAATTAACTCATTTAAAGTAAATTATATTTGAAAATTATTTTTGTCACAATTACACAAATTATATAGTGCATATGTTCACCTAAAGTTTAGTTTCATCCAATATCATGTTAGAAGTTTCTAAAGAAAAAAGAATATCTAACTAATATTTTCATAGCGGTTTCTAGAGTATTATTATGTGTGCTCGTTTGTACAACCTTATCGAGTATAAATTGTACTGTTTGTAAATGTGTCACAAGTAAGATTCAATAATAAGTTTAACATCTGAATGGTACTTATATATCACCAATCACCGATGAATATAAACATATCGCTGATTCACTTATGCTTAGATACAATTTATTTATTTGTATGCTCCTCTGGATGTTTGGTTTAATATGATGTATAAGAAAAGCTTTTGCCAGTTTCTAAAATAAAATGATTTGTATAGTTTAAACATAGAAATCTAGTTTACATATATTCCAGTACATCCAAGGGTCGCCTATTGGAAGAGGGACTAGCAGGTTAACTGATTTCGTAGGTGCCTATAAGATTCACTGCCATCTATCATATTGGTTTTTTACTTTGAAGTGATTTAGATTGCTCCCGTAAATTGAGGATTTTATTTTACACATATGCACCACTATTTTGACATTAATGGATAATAGTGTAGTGTTTAAAAATATTAAAGATTCGGGCTCCTCGGCCTTTGGGGCCTGAGGTGGTCGCCTCTTTAGTCGGCCAACACTACTGGGAAAGGGCTTATAAGTTAACCCTAATGAGTGGCCGGTGCCGCAGGGCACCCGCCACAGCTATTTTTTCAAGAACAAGTAGTGGCGAGTGACAAAGGACACCCACCACAGCTACATGAGGACCAATGGCGGCTAGAAGCCTTAGCCTGCCACAAGTAAACCGCTCTAAGTCTGGGCTCGTGATGAAAGCTTCCAGCGGCGAGCACATCCGACCGCTCGCCACCGCTCATTTGTTACTTGTGGCGGGCAGTTCTAACTCCCTGCCACAGCTAAATCGCAGTAACCGCCGATCGCAACATGCAGGATGGCATCTTAGCTCTGAGGGTTGGTAGTTACTGCCCGCCATTGCTTGCCGCCATCCGTGTGGCGGGCAACTATTCTCACTCGTCACAGGTAAGTTCCACGAACGTGGCGGTTTGATTTTCACCCAAAAACCGTTTCCCCTCCACAACTTGTCATCCCCCCTAAGCGCCGCTGCCTCTTTTCCCCTAAAATCTCGTTTGAGTCACCCCGCGCCCCTCGGTGCGGTCGCTCCTCGCCGCCGTGGCCCTGGTCCTCGCTAGCCGCCGCCCCACTCGTTGCCACCGCTGTTCCTCTTCGCCGCGAACATGGCCTCCTCCTACAACACCAGTGGAGGCAACTCGTCACTGCCGCTGTTGAGATCTAACCCGATGGCTAGCCGCGCCCCCTATCTCTCGCCCCCGCCAACATCAGACTCGGGCCGTCACCGCCACCGCCACCGCCGAGCATCACCCCAGTATGCCTGTTCAAATTTGTGTTTAGGGTAATATTAGTAGTTTAGAAATACTTGTCATTGTTTCTTAGTGTTATTTTGTATGATGGTCAGATACGTGTTTAGGGTAAATACTAGTAAATTAGAAATACATGTTAAATTTCTTGCCTAGGAACCCTTCTATAGTTGTTGACTTATAGTTGTCGTTTATGACATGAGAGCCAGTGTTTTCCCGAAACGTCGATTCATTTCCGTTTCACCGAATTTCTAGCACTCGCTTTGTCTTCCTTTAGCAACGGTCATGTCAAAATTTTCTTTAATTTTTTGCCTTGGAACCCTTCTAGTATGATTGGCTTTGTTGGTTATGACATGAGTGCTAATGCTTTTGCGAAACAACGATTCATTTCCATTTCGCTGAATTTCCGGCACTCGCTATGTCTTCTTGTTAGCAAAGGTCATGTCGAATTTTTCTTTCATTTTTTCACTAGGATCCATTGTTGTATCGATAGCTTATATTTGTAGGTATTGACATGAATGCCAATGTTTTGGAGAAATATAGATTCATATCCTTTTCTCATAATTTCTGGCACTCGTTATGTCCTCTTTTTAGTAAAGGTCATGTCAAATTTCCCTTTCATTTTTCAAACTATGATCCATTGTAGTATCGTTGGCTTATATTTTTCTTTCATTTTTATGCTTGATGACTAATAATTGCACACTAAATTTTAACAAACATAACAAACGAATTTGGGAGAACCATCTTCGATGGACCCATCAGCTAAGCGTCGTAAAAAGTGTAGAAAACGAAAGAAGAAGTAACCATTGAACCTACTCCCAGTAACGCACCCGGAGAAGATGTGGTGAATGTTTCTACTAGTAGGTGCTTCATGCAAATGTTTAAACCCAGTGAAACGATGTTACCCCAACACAAGTTGAGTGCACTAAGTGACGGTGTCTTGGACTAGGGGGTGCTAACCTAGCCGGCCCATGGTCATCGGGCTAGGCTTGAAGGCCCTCATTCTTATTAAAGGTGGACTCCGGAGGCTACACGACTGGAACTGATGAAGACCACACTTGACGAAGATTTGATGTATACTCCAAGACATCTCCTACTGCCTGCCTGCGTACCCCTTAATACCGACCATGTAACCCTAGATGCCCTGCCTGGCGTCTATATAAGCCAAATGATTTAGCCCGTACAGGGGACGGAATCACAATTACATCCACCTAGCCTTAGGGTTAGAACACAACTTATGATCTCGAGGCAGATCAAGCTTGTACTAGATACTTCATCGTCAATATATACAAGAGCAGGACGTAGGGTTTTACCTCCATCAAGAATGCCCGAACCTGGGTGAAACATCGTCTACGTCGTTCCTGTTACCACGGATCTGACATCCAAAACTCGGGACCCCTACCCCGAGGCTCGTCGGTTTTGACACCGACACTGGTGCTTTCATTGGGATTAATGAATCCAACTGTCAGGGCATGGTTCCCATGCTCAAAACTTCCATCGTTTGATCACACCTCCTCCCTTACAAGCAAGGAAAGACCCACGACCATTCTTTCACCTCGGCTCAATCCCGCGTAAATGGCGAGGGGCTGAGGTATTTTTTGGTGATAGATCTAGACAATGGTGAGCTAGAAACAACTAATAAGCCCAATCCCCAGATTATCTCGGCCGATCCGGTGGCTACGTGTCCCTCTGGGAACGAGAACATCGGGACTTCAATCCCAAGGTCCGTGGAGATCGGGATCTCTCTGCCACCCACCGCGCATATCGAATACTATCCCGATAATTCCGGCCCTTCCGATGCCCGTGATCTTGCCTATGTGCAACAGCTACCAGACGAATCAATCAGGTAATTCTGGGTCAGGTTTTCTGTTGGTTTAAAATGACATATCAGATTAGGACTTAGAGATAATAGCAGCCTTTCAACGCGGATGCAAACGGTCTCACCCGCTGCTGTGTTCAGACACTAACGGAGCTATCCGATCTAGTGTCAAAATTCTTTACCATTGAAGGTGCCTGGTTGGGCAGGGAAAAGCAAACAGATTCGACCTGGGACAACGAATATTAGCGGGATGGGTTTGCGCCTCGCCCCAAGCGCCACACACATCGGTCGAGCGACCTTGGAGAAAGAAGTAAATCTCTAGCCGCTCCAGGGTGGCTCTCGATGACCTCCTGGACAAGCCATGCCCCATGCACTCCGTTCTACTAAAAACCTACCCAACTCACAACCTTAGAGATTGTGCAGTGATAACCCACAAGTATAGGGGATTGTTTGTAGCCCTTTTCGATAAATAAGAGTGTCGAACCCAACGAGGAGCTAAAGGTAGAACAAATATTCCCTCAATTTCTATCGACCACCGGTACAACTCTACGCATGCTTAACATTTGCTTTACCTAGAACAAGAATAGAACTAGAAGTACTTTGTAGGTGTGGTAGGATAAGTTTGCAAGATAATAAAGAACCTAAAAATAAAAAGTAGGTGTTGTTCTAATTAAAGTACAATTAAATTAGTATAACGAGTGTGGATTAGTAGTGGTAGGATTTGCGGAATTGTCCCTAAGTAATTGACTACGTTACTAGACCGATAACAAGTTTTTATGTGGGAGAGGCCACTGCTAGCATGTCGTCCCTTACATGGAACTCTATGCACTTATGATTGGAACTATTAGCAAGCATCCGCAACTACTAATGTTCATTAAGGTAAAACCCAACCATAGCATTAAGATATATTGGTCCTCCTTCAATCCCATATGCATCGATTTCTATGGTAGGAAGAAGCTTCTGTCACCCTTTTCCTCCAATGCATAATCCTATCAACATACAACTAACACTATGGTGTGATCCACATGCGCGCTCATATGATGAGCACCAAAGGACAACAACATAACCACAAGCAAATTAAACCAATCATAACAATTCACCAATTACCGCAAGGACAACAAAAATCTACTCAAGCATCATAGGATGGCAACATATTATTTTATAATAATATGAAGCATTAAAGCACCATGTTCATGTAGGGGTACAACGGGTTGCGGGAGAGTGGATCGCTATAGATAGATTGGGGAAGGTGATGAAGATGTTGGTGAATATGCCGGAGTTGTTGGACTAGATCGTCGTCGCCCGATGATTGCCCCGACGGCGTTCCGACACCACCGGGAGAGATGGGGAGAGAGCCCCCCTCCTCCTTCTTCTGCCTTGGCCTTCCCCCTAGATGGGAGGAGAGTTCCCCCTCTGGTCCATGGTTACCATGGCGGCGGGCGGACGGGTGCCACTACTGGAATCTGGCATTTTGCCGTCTGCACCTCTTTGCCATCTGCCAGCTGATGGCAAAGAGGCTCTTTGTCGTCCGCTTCCACAAAGCGGATGAAAAAGAAAGTGCAGATGGAAAAAATGCTATTTGCCATCAGCTGCATCTTTGCCGCCAGCCAACTGACGGCAAAGAGATGGAAGCCAAACAACAAAGAGCCAGGTGGGCCCCACAGGGCACGGCATGGCTAGGTCCGATTCTTTACCATCTGCACTTTCTTTGTCGTCTGCTAGCAGACAGCAATGTTACTCCTTTGTTGTCCGCCTGCGGATGGCAAACAGGAGGCATGGGCCAGCCCTAACGGTCGCCCTCTTTGTCGTCTGCTAGCAGACGGCAAAGAAGGCCCACTTAACGGGCTGAGCCGTCTCCCCTCTCTCTCTTTCTCTCTCTCCCTCGTGCGCGCCCGTCTCTCTCCTCTGTCGCCGCCGCCGGCCAACCCCGCCCCCCTGACCTAGCCCCCGCCGCCGTCCAGTCCTTCCGCCCCTCTCCCACCCCTCCTCGAGGCCCCTGTGCCGCCCCGCCCTGCTGCCGTCCTCCTCCCCGCGGCCTCTGCGCCGCCCCGCTGTGCCCTGTTGCTGGACGTTATTGTCACGGACGTCCGAAGTGCCAGAATGTGGCGTGGTGCTGCTGCGAACCAACCAGCTATCCTCGCCCATGCGAAAGCGGGTCATTAGTGTCGTGAGAGCTACCATGGACTTGGGTTTTTCCTGGCCGAGGTGTCGGGCGAGCCACTCGTCACGGATATTATGCTTAAAAGCCGCCAGGGCTTCGGCGTCTGGACAGTTGACTATTTGGTTCTTTTTAGTTAGGAACCGAGTCCAGAATTTCCTGGCTGATTCTTTGGGCTATTGAGTAATGTGGCTCAAATCATCGGCGTCCGGTGGTCGCACGTATGTGACCTAGAAGTTGTCGAGGAACGCATCTTCCAGGTTTTCCCAACTGCCAATGGAATTTGCTGGCAGGCTATTTAGCCACTGCCGGCCATTGGGCTTAAGGGGAAGATACTTGATGGCGTGTAGGTCGTCTCCGCGGGCCATGTGAATATGGAGAAGGAAATCTTCAATCCATACTGCGGGGTCTGTTGTGCCATCGTATGATTCGATGTTTACGGGTTTGAATCCTTCTGGGAATTCATGGTCCATCACTTCATCAGTGAAGCAGAGGGGGTGTGCGGCGCCTCTGTGCCGGGCTATGTGGCTACGCAGTTCGAATTGGTCTGGGTGGCTGTGTTTGACCCGGTCGGACTTGTTTATGGTGTATCCATCGCGACGGTCATCATCGCGTGCTGGGGCGCGTTCCCGCGATCTCTAGATCGATCTTGGCTGTCCTGCTTTGCTTTCCAGTATATCTTGCATGTCTTGCCTAGTGCCACGGGCCGTAGTGTACTGGCGTGGAGGTGCGGGCTGGTATTCGGGCTGATATGCCATTTTATCCTAGCCTCGGGGTGGCCGGTCAGCCGTGTGGCGCTCGAGTCCGTATTCCTCGGCTGCCGGGACCTCAGTCCACCTATCTGTGAGCCGGTCTTGATCAACTTGGAGTTGCTGCTGCTTCTATTTCAGGCTCCTCGCAGTGGCCATAAGCCGACGCTTGAAGCGCTCCTGCTCCACGGGATCCTCAGGCACGCCGAACTCGTCGTCGCCGAGGCTAATCTCGTCTTCGGAGGGGGGCATGTAGTTGTCCTCCTCCCGATATCCGTTGGTCGCCTGTTTGTCTAGGCTGACTTGCTCATCTTCCTGCTCATCCTGCTCGAAGGCGGGCTGATCAGGGTTGTATTCCTCTTTGGCACCATCCGGATTGTTTTCTGTGTTGGTATTGCTGTGTCGGGGCTTGGAGCGGCGCCGACGACGCCCATGCTTTGTTTTTCTCCCTGAGGAGTTATCCTCCGTTGCCTCACCGCCATTGGTTTCCATCAGAGTGTCCACCATATATATCGTATGAGGAGGTGGCTGTCCACCGCCCTATGAGCGGTGGTTCCTGTGCTTCTTTTGCATCGTCATCTATACCGGCGATGTCTTCGGAGTCAAAGTCAAGCACGTCGGTTAGATCATCGACCGTGGCAATGAAGTGGGTGGTGGGTGGGCAGCCAATTCCTATGTCGCCTGCTTCCCACTCAAGCCGGACATAGTTCGGCCAAGAGCCTCCTGAAAAAGAAAGAGACTTTAATGAGTTCAGCATGTCGCACAAGGGCGAGTGCTGGAAGATATCCATGGAGGTAAACTCCATTACCGGAGCCCAACCTGGCTCTGCTGGCTCAGGAGTGCGCGGACTGGTACCAACAACCCGATACGAGTCCGGGGGTACGGAGTCACAGGCTTCCACAGAGGTGAGACCTGTGTTTGGCCCCACCACCGATGAGTGTGCGGCCTGCGAGGCGGGGTCCATCCCACCGTCCTTAGGCAACGCAGCCTGCTCCGGATTTAGGTCCGGGGCTACTACAGGTGTGATATCCCGAGCATTGTACGACAACAGGTCTAAGCCGTGCTCATCGTGACTGCCCGGTGCTCCTGGCACAGGCCTGAATCCGTCGAAGATCAAGTCTTCGCGAATGTCGGCCGTGTAGTTCAAGTTTTCGAACCTGACCTGGTGGCCAGGGGCGTAGCTGTCAATCTGCTCCAGATGGCCAAGCGAATTGGCCCGCAATGCGAAGCCGCCGAACATGAAGATCTCTCCGGGGAGAAAAGTCTCGCCCTGGACCTTGTTGTTGACGATTGAAGGCGCCATCAAGCCTTGCAGCGACGACACAGAGGAACTCTCAATGAAAGCACTAATGTC
Organism: Triticum dicoccoides; assembly: GCF_002162155.2. Lineage (NCBI taxonomy): Eukaryota > Viridiplantae > Streptophyta > Magnoliopsida > Poales > Poaceae > Triticum > Triticum dicoccoides. Next base: position 763,637,146 of record NC_041393.1, on the reverse strand, counting down.
GGTGTCAAAACCGGCGGATCTCGGGTAGGGGGTCCCGATCTGTGCGTCTTAGGCTGATGGTACCAGGAAGCAAGGGACACAATGTTTACCCAGGTTCGGGCCCTCTCGGTGGAGGTAAAACCCTACTTCCTGCATGATTAATATTGACGATATGAGTAGTACAAAAGTAGATCTACCATGAGATCGTAGAGGCTAAACCCTAGAAGCTAGCCTATGATGATTATGATTGTAATTGTGATCGGCCTTCTAAGGACTAACCTCTCCGGTTTATATAGATCCCGGAGAGGGCTAGGGTTTACACGGAGTCGGTTACAAGGAAGGAAATACAATATCTGGATCGCCAAGCTTGTCTTCCACGCAAAGGAGAGTCCCATCCGGACACGGGACGGAGTCTTGAGTCTTGTATCTTCACGCTTCAATAGTCCGGATGAAGTATATAGTCCGGTCGTCCGGATACCCCCTAATCCAGGACTCCCTCAGCAGGCTCCTTCTCTCTTCGCCCCCGACGCCACTGTACCCGGCCCCGTCCTCATTTGCCCCAGCCGGCCCCGGCGACCATCGCCCCTTTTGGCCACCACCTCGCCCGCCTGTGCCGGCCCCTTCTCTCTTTGCCCTTGACGCCGCCGTGCCCAGCCCGGTCCCCATTTTTCCCCGCTGGACCGATACCTCGACGTTGCACCACCTCCCACCTCGAACAGCGGCGGCCTACGGCAGCTCTGCCCGCAATGAAGGGTGCTGGGTGCTGGCCCTCATCGAAGGGCGGGGTTCGACCGGATCCAGCGCCCGGATGAGCGTGGTGAGCTCTGGCGGAGCCGAGGGCGGATTGGAGCTCCTCGTTAAATCAAATCTCTTGTAATTTGTTCGTGTATACTGTAGTGTTTGTGGGTAATGTATTGTGAAATTCATTCGTCGATTCTTGGAGCAAGTGTTGATGGTACTGTAGTGTTTATCGTCGTTCGTTCGTTCCTCGTCGATTTGTATCGTTGGAATACTGCTCGCCAGGCACCGGACATGCCAAACACAGGACGCCGAACAGGCTGCTCGCCGAATGTTTTTTTTTAATATTTACTAAGTTCTTTGTTGTCCGTGATTTTACGAGGCTGACGGCAAAGATTGCATTTGGCAGATGGCAAAGGGAGGGCATCTTTGCCGTCCGCTGGCGGATGGCAAAGACGATTTCATCTTTGTCGTCTGCCAGCAGATGGCAAAGTGCCCTTTGCCGTAGCTTATTCAGCCGGACTTGTTGCCGTCTGCTGGCTGACGGCAAAAGACTTTGCTGTCCGGGATCTGTGCCTTTGCCGTCCGCCATGGCGGATGGCAAAGAAGCTGATTCCAGTAGTGTCAGGGGACAAATCTGCACCCGATCCCGAGGTAGATTCGCCTGCGCTAGCAGCTTCGGCGCTATCTGGCGTTGGTTGGATGCGAGCTGGATCTTCTTTGGCGAGTGGCTGTTCCTCAGAGGATGAAACTGGCATAGAAGATCCTGGCCGGCTGGGCAACATGGGGCCGCGGGAATAAGAGCCTGGTCCCGTGCCTCTCGATCGAGCTGCGGTGCGCCGCTTGTAGACCACGGGTTGGCCCACGAAGGGCACACCATATGGGCCAGCAGCAAACTGTCGCGTGGCAGCTGGCGATTGGTGTGAGGCGATGGGCACCCCACTCCGAGCCACGAGCCACCGCGTGTGCGATGCTGAGGCGCGCACGGGTGCGCCTGTCCCCGCTGAATCTGGTGACACAGATCCCACGGTGGATCCACTGCTCTGCTCCAGAGCGGATCCCTAGGAGGATTTGCCCCCTTTGCCGTGACACACGTGATATGGCCCGTTTTGACAGATTTCTTCACCATGTTCCAATTTTGTTTTTGTTGTTTTCTTTGTTATGGTCTCCTATATCATCACAAGACTAATGCATATGGTTAGGAGGATTAGTCAACATATGATCATCACAGTTATTATTTCCCCCTTGATGATGACCGGAAACATGAGGTGGCAAGAGAATAATTTCTATGCGTCACAAAGCTCTGGCATTGGGATGGAGATCAGCGAAGGGGAATTTTGTCTCATTGAAGACAACATCGCAAGATATGAACACACGTCCAGTAGAAATATCAAGGCACTTTACACCCTTATGCTGAGCACTATACCCAAGAAAAGCACATTGCTTTGAGCAAATCATGAGCTTGCAGTTGTTGTCAGGACGAAGATTAGGCCAACAAGCGCATCCAAATACACGAAGAGATGTGTAGTCTGGTTTTGTGTGGAGAAGTCTTTCTACCGGAGTTTCATTGTTGATGACACAACTAGGGATTATAATGTGCACAACAGTAAGAAAGGCTTCTTCCCAAAAAATTAGAGGCATGGAGGCCCCGACCAAAAGAGCGAGACCAACTTCAATGATGTGCCTATGCTTGTGTTCAGCATATCCATTTTGTTTGTGAGCATGGGGCATGACACATGGTGAGATATGGCTAGGTTTTTGAACGAGTTTAGTTTTTCATACTCCCCTCCCCAATCAGATTGGACAACAATAATTTTTCTATCAAACTTGCGTTCAACGAGTGCTTGAAAGTTCTTAAAAACTTGAAACACATCGGATCTTTTCTTAAGGAGATTGATCCAAGAAATTTTTTTGTAGTCATCAATAAAGCTCAAGTGGTATGTGTGCCTACCAACGCAACTTGGTGCAGGGCCCTGAGGGAGTCCTGGATTAGGGGGTATTCGGACAGCCGGACTATATACTTTGGCCGGACTGTTGGACCATGAAGATACAAGACTCAAGACTTTGTCCCGTGTCCGGATGGGACTCTCCTTTGCGTGGAAGACAAGCTTGGCGATCTGGATGTTAGATCTCCTTCTTTGTAACCGACTTTGTATAACCCTAGCCTCCTCCGGTGTGTATATAAACTAGACGGTTTAGTCCATAGGGGAAGAACAATCAGAATCATAGGCTAGCTCCTAGGGTTTAGCCTGTACGATCTCGTGGTAGATCAACTCTTGTAATACTCATATCATCAAGATCAATCAAGCAGGAAGTAGGGTATTACCTCCATCGAGAGGGCCCGAACCTGGGTAAAACTTCGTGTCCCCTGCCTCCTGTTACCATTAGCCTTAGACGCACAGTTCGGGACCACCTACCCGAGATCCGCCAGTTTTGACACCGACATTGGTGCTCTCATTGAGAGTTCCTCTGTGCCGTCGCAGCAAGGCTCGATGGCTCCTTCAATCATCAACGACAACGCAGTCCAGGGTGAGACTTTTCTCCCCAGTCAGATCTTCGTGTTCGGTGGCTTCGCACTGCGGGCCAATTCGCTTGGCCATCTGGAGTAGATCGACAGCTACGCCCCTGGACATCAGGTCAGGTTCGAAAACTTGAACTACACGGCCGATATCCGTGGAGACTTGATCTTCGACGGATTCAGGCCTACGCCAGGAGCGCCGAACAGTCACGACGAGCACTGCTTAGATCTGTTGTCAGACAATATTCGGGATATCGCACCTATAGTAGCCCCGGACCTAAATCCAGGGCAGATTGCGTCGTCCGAGGACGGGTGGATGGGCCCCGCCCCGGAGGCCGCATACTCATCGGCGGTAGAGCCGAACACAGACACCACCTCTAAGGAAGTCTGTGTCACCGAACCCCCGGACTTGTGTCTGGCTGTAGGTTCTAGACCGTACGCACCTGGGCCCGTCGAACCCGATTGGGCTCCGGTAATGGAGTTCACCGCTGCGGATATCTTTCATCAACCACCCTTTGGCGATGTGCTAAACTCTTTAAGGTCTCTCTCCTTGTTAGTGGACTCTTGGCCGAACTATGTCCGGCTAGAGGGGGATTCGGACGACGAAGAAAATCTCCGCCCACCCACCACCCACTTAATAGTCACTGTCGATGATGTAACAGACATGCTTGACTTCGACTCCGATGATACCGATGGTATGGACGTCCGCGCAGGGGACAATTTGGAACCACCGCCCACGGGGCGCTGGACTGCCACCTCATCATATGATATATACATGGTGGACATGCCTAAGGAGGACAATGGCAACAAAAAGGACACAACGGAGGATAAAACCCCTGGACAAAAGCCAAAACGACGGCGAAGACGCCGCTCTAAGTCCAGCCACAGTAAAAATAGTGATAACAATGCTGGAAAAATCGACACCCCAGTCAACTCCAAAGGCAACAACAACCATATGGACCCAGCGAAGGAGCAGGATAAGCCAGGTCACACAGAACACAGCCCAGAGCAGACGCCAGATCACAGCGATCCCGAGGGCCGAACTCATCAACCTGCCTCCGGAGAAGAGTACAGTCCGGATAACGATGCATTCATCATCCTGGAAAAACATTTGGAATGAGATAACCTCCACAGAAGGCTTATGGCCACTGCGAGAAGCCTAAAGAAGCATAAGCAAAGGCTTAAGGCCGCACAGGAAACGCTCAACCGCAGATGGAATAAAGTGCTAGACACTAAAGAAAAATATGGCGACTATCGCCACACAAAGAGCTACCCAAAGCGCAAGTTGCTGCCAGAATTCGACGATGAGGCCATTCCACCAAAGAACAATACGGCCAGTAGGCCGGACCAACCACTTCATGACCACGATAGAGCAGCTGCTGATGCTCCACACGATTTACGGGAGCTCCTAGACAAAAAGGACGGCGCGACCAGGTCCATCTATGGATCTAGAGGACATGCTCTGGCGCAGGATTATGGTCACCAAAACGATCAGAATAATCAAATACCAGTTCGGAATCAACACCGGACACAACAATAGTCGACAACACGTCCAGATACAGAGGGGTTGCGCACCCTCTGTGCTTCACCGAAGAGGTACTGGATCACGAATTTCCATAGGGATTCAAACCCGTGAACATAGAGGCATACGACGGAACAACAGACCCCGGGGTATGGATTGAGGATTTTATCCTTCGTATCCACATGGCTCGTGGGGATGACCTCCACGCCATCAAATACCATCCCCTCAAGTTGAAGGGACCAGCTCAGCACTGGTTGAAAACCCTCCCTGAAAATTCAATCGGAAGTTGGGAAGAACTTGAGGACGCTTTCAGGGCCAATTTTCAAGGGACCTATGTCTGACCTCTGGACGCTGACGATTTAAGTCACATAATTCAACAGCCCGGAGAGTCCGCCCAAAAGCTTTGGAACAGATTTCTCACTAAGAAGAATCAAATTGTCGATTGTCCGGATGCCGAAGCCCTAGCGGCCTTGAAGCACAGTATCTGAGACGAGTGGCTCGCCAGACACCTCGACCAAGAAAAGCCGAGGACAATGGCAGCCTTAACAAGCCTTATGACCCGCTTATGCATGGGCAAAGACAGCTGGTTAGCCCGTAGAGGCACCAGCGACCCGGGCACATCCGAAATTAGGGATGGCAACAGGAAGCCACAGTGTAATAAAAACAAGCGTCAAAACAAGGAAGAAAGTTCGGACAACACGGCGGTCAACGCCGGATTCAGGGGCTCTCGACCCGCTCAACAAAAGAAGCCATTTAAAGGCAGCAAAGAGGGATCGTCCGGCCTGAACAAAGTCCTGGACAGATTGTGCCAAATTCATGGCACCCCCGAAAAACCTGCGAACCACACTCACAGAGAATGTTGGGTCTTTAGGCAGGCCGGCAAGTTAAATGCCGAACACACGGGAAGGAAAACACCAAGTGAAGACGAGGATGAGCCTCGCCAGCCGAACACTGGGGGACAGAAAAAATTCCCACCAGAGGTAAAAACAGTAAACATGATCTACGCGACTCACATACCAAAGAGAAGGCGCAAACGCGCGCTCAGAGACGCATACGCTGTAGAGCCCATCGCCCCCAAACTCAACCCCTGGTCGGCCTGCCCGATCACCTTTGATCACAGGGACCACCCGACTAGTATCCGGCAAGGAGGATCGGCTGCCTTGGTGCTCGACCCAGTAATTGATGGATACCATCTCACTCGTGTCCTCATGGACGGTGGCAGTAGTCTCAATTAAATATATCAGGACACTGTCCGCAAGATGGGGATAGACCCATCCAGAATCAGCCAAAGTAACACCACCTTTAAAGGGGTGATACCAGGCGTTGAGGCCTGCTGCAGGGGCTCCCTCGTATTAGAGGTGACATTCGGTTCTTCAGACGACTTTAGAAGCGAAGAATTACTCTTCACCATCGCTCCCCTCAGAAGTGGTTATCATGCATTGCTCGGAAGAACAGCCTTCGCTCGCTTCAATACAGTACCGCACTACGCCTACCTTAAACTCAAGATGCCGGTCCACGTGGCGTCATAACCGTTAGCGGAAATACAGAGCGTTCCTTACGTGCGGAAGAGTATGCGGCGGCTCTAGCAGCCGGACACTAAGTGGCCTCTCCTATCAGAACGCATGATCGGTCAATAAGACCACGGACATGGTTAGACGAGTCTGGAGCACCACCGTCGGTAACAGCCCAGACAAACCTGAGCCGGGTGCTATACACGTAATCCCATAAAGGGCATCAGGGGCTGCAAACATGCAATAAAGCCCACCTTTTGGCTTGACCTTATTAACAGGCCAATGTCTTACACTTCTACTATCCATTGATAATAACCAACTCTTCGCACGCTTACGCCATACTCTTTTACATGAGTTTTCCTTTTTACAGACACCATTCGCGCGACACCCTACCAGGACACGGCACAATGGAGACAAAGACGCAGACGTGCAGCAGGGCCCTGCTCAAAGGTTTCCCTTAGATTAAGCCCTTGTGTGAACCTTCTTTATTGTCTCTTGTTGCTTGACATCCCATGGGTACTCAATACACCCACATGGGATACTGGCGTTATTGGCATTTCGCCACGATAGACTAATGCGCGTACCTGGAAATACATGGTTCATAATCAAGGGCGCCACTCATCCCAGTGTATGTTATAAAGTCCGGATACCTTCGGGAGTGTTCGGCGTTGTGAGTTTGGCATTATATGCATCAGCTTCGAATCATGTCTTTGGTCAAATGTTGGGTTTGCCCGGCTCCAGGGTTTGCTGCCTTATGTTCCGCTTCTATCGGCTAAGGCGGCCAAAGGAGAACTACTGCGATTGTGCCCTAGTTATTCCGGATGAGCACCTCCGTAGAGAAAGCTGAAAACTGACTGTCATGATATAGCGAGAGACTGGTCAACCACTCGATCGAGGACTCATCGGAATCTTTAGGATTCCTCCGCATTAACGAAGGGCCATTTCCCGGTCATGTACACACGCGCCCGTATCTGTATGCACGCCAAGGTACCAGGGGCTACATAGTAGCCCCACCGTCAAACTCCTATGGCTAAGTGAAAGTGTTAAATCTTTATAGTCCGATGGCCTAGTTCGACGTACGATCACCTCCTTAATGGACCAAGACGTTGGATCAAGTGTGATTACGCACATTTTTGCGAACACCCCCGCATTGTATGCGTGGGGGCTGAAGCCAACGACTGCTAACTTTCAGGTTATATATACATCAAATGGCCGCACAGGAGGCACAATAGCACTTTCGCGCGAAAGTATAAACATAGCCTCTATAATTAAAATACAATTATTTTTACAACGGAACGATTTGTCACTCAAACAAGACACTCTTCGAGCACTGAGCCTCTATTAAACGAGCACCTTCTGTTACCTGCTCGAAATAGTGCTCGCCTGGATCCTGTCTTCCCGCCGGATTATGGGTTGCAATGATGGTGGCCTCCATATCTTCCCAATATGTTTTACCACGGGCAAGAGCCATCCGCGCACCCTCTATGCACGCCGACCTCTTCATGGCATCGATTCGTGATACGACGCTAAGGAATTGTTGCACTAAACCAAAATAACTATCCGGCTTTGGTTCGACCTATGGAGCTCGGCCACAGCGGCCATCCTTTCACTCAATGGCAATGGGCATGTTGGAGCACTGAATTGCGACCAGAACAGCCTTTCTACTTCACTATATTTTTGATCCTCGAAAAACATGGTCGCATCACCCGTACTTTTTGCCAGATCCACATACGCGTCTGCAGCGCTCCAGTGCCGACCCATAGGAGCGTACTTTGGATCTAAGAACTTCATCTGCAACAAATAGGGGCTTCCAGCTACGATTTCTCCGACCTGTCGAAGCTCCTCCCGCGCATCCCTACTTCCGGAACGCGTCTCCTTGGCCGCATCAAGGGCCTTCTTTAGGTCATCCGACTTTGCCTGATTCTCCTTTTCAAGGAGCTCATACAGGCCGGCGGCGTCTCTCAGCTCCATAGCTATCTCGGCTATTTTATCTTCGCTTCGGCGATGAGCATCCTATTCGGCTCTCAAATCTTCGGTCGCCTTTAGGGCAGCCGCATTGCTAGCCCGGGTTTGTTCCTTGGCTAGGGCAAGCTCCACCCTCAGGGCCTCCATGGTAGCATCTTCGCCTGCAGCCGAAGCATATCACATTAACATTATGCTCCTCTTAATATTTCCTATAGCAAATAAGGAAAATAGAGCACATACTCTGTGACTCGTTAAGCCGCTCATTCACAAGCGTGATGTTGGCGTCCACAACTTCAATCTGTCGCCTCAGTTCGGCGAATTCAGCGGTCCTGTCTACCGCCGGACCCTTAACACCTGCGCATGAATGCAGTGCGATCATTACTTAAGAGTGTGATCCTCCGTTTGCCACCTAGGGCTGGCAACTAGAGTCTCGGGGGCTACTATCTATACGGAGCACACCTAGCGCGTGCGGTACAACCAAAAAATTACGTATTTCATTATGTACCTCAAATCCTTTGAGCAGGCTCGTAAAAGCTTCATTCAACCCGCTTGTGGCGGATGAAATCTTCTCAAACACCGTGCCCATTAATGAACGGTGATCCTCCGAGAGAGAAGCTTGCTCCAGAAGGCCCGTCAGCGTGTCCGGCCGGTCGCCGGACTGTGCCGGACCCTTCTTATTGCCCCCCGTGGGGGCCGAACGCTCCGGGCTCAGGACGGCCGAAGTATTAGCTTCTGGCCTCGGCGAATCTGGACTCCTCGGTGACGACACCTCGGGGTCGCCCGCCCCATGAGGCGGAGAGGCAGGTGGGGTTTCACTCTCCATCATCTCCGAAAGAAGATCCCCCGAAGACGAACTCTGAAGAGAAGAGCTACTAGCCGGACTGCAAAGGATGGATCCTGGTTATTGTTCTTGAAGGAGGAAGCTGTAGCTTTGTTTTTACGATTAACTTACAGCTTGGTGGAGGGCTGGCCCGTTTGCGGGCATGGCACGGTGAGGACCCTGGTGAAGTTTTCTTCCCTTGTCTAGGCACCTTCGCTTCCAAGTCTTTGGAGGCGGCCCTCTTCTTCCCGCGGGGGGGGGGGAGACCTTAGACTCCCCTCCCCGACTATTCTCCTTCGTGGTGACAGTAATTTCCCCGGTTTGGATGTGCAATGTGTGAAGCTCTACTTCTCTACTCTTCCCTTCGTCTTTCCCCGAGGGCACTTGACTTAGCACATGTCTAAGTATCCTGGCTATTGCAGGGCTAGGCGAGCCTTCGGGAAGTGGCGCCGGACACCTGATTCTCTCCGCCTTGCTGAGCCAATCCTGGCCGCGGAAGGTTTTCAGAATAATGTTGTGATAAATATAAACGAAGTGTTCGGTTTCATGGTTACTTACTTGGGTATCTGGGCGGTTGCAGCTCAGGCCCGCATCCTCGGTGGTGTCTGGACACTTTACTTGTGATCCGAAGAATAACCTACACATCCCTTTGAGAGTCATGCCGAAGAAGTGCTGAATAGTTTGCGGACCTTCCGGGATGAACTCCCACATCCGGAGAGGCCGACGTTTGCACGGCAAGATCCGTCGGACTAGCATTACCTGAATTACGCTGACAAGACGGATGTCCCTCTCAAGAAGCTCCCGAATACGGCTCTGCAATGTCGGTACATCATTAGCAGGCCTCCAATCCAGTCCCACGTTGGCCCATGACGCCAGTTGAGGCGGAGGGCCCGAGCGGAAGTCGGGGGCAGCCACCCACTTTGTGCCTCTGGGAGCCGTGACGTAGAACCACCTCTGCTGCCATAGATCGGACACCTCCGGGAAGAAGCCCTCTGGCCATGGGGCATCGGCGTTTCTGCTTATTGCAGTGCCTCCGCACTCCGCGTGTCGCCCCTCGATCGCCTTCAGCTTTACATTGAAGGTCTTGAGCCATAAGCCGAAGTGCAGGGTGATGTGGAGGAAGGCTTCGCACACGACGATAAACGACGAGTAGTGAAGGATGGAGTCCGGAGCTAGATCATGAAAATCTAGCCCGTAATAGAACATGATCCCTCTCACAAAGGGATCGAGGGTGAAGCCTAAGCCACGGAGGAAGTGAGAAACAAATACATCGCTCTCGTTGGGCTCGGGAGTAGGGATGACCTGCCCTGGAGCAGGAAGCATGTGCTTGATGTCGGCGGTCAGATATCTGGCCTCCCTAAGCTTTGCAATGTCCTCCTCTGTGACAGAGGAGGCCATCCACCGGCCTTGAAGGTTGGATCCGGACATGATTGAAGATCCGAAGTGCCTAAGCTTGAGCTTCGGGTGTTGGAACTCGAGATGCGGAAAGGCGCAAGCGTGGTAAGAGAGAGGGATAGGCCTCGGCCCCTTTTATAAAGGGGGTGAATATCAAACGTCCTCAGCGTAACCATTTGGGACTTGCCTAAAAACACGGGGTTATACCAACAGGCATAGTGGGGTTGCCCGCACCCGTATTGATGGGAGTCCTGCAATAAGGGGAACACGATCTCTGCTTCGACGAGGCGTGCCAATAAAACTGCCTTGCAGTGCGTGTCGTGGCAGGCCGAGAAAAACCGGTTCGTATTGAGCCAGGCCGCGGTGTAAGGGCACACCCTAAAAAATTGTCAGCAGATTAGATTTGTAAAGTGTTATGCTCTCTACGGTGGTGTGCGGAAATTATCTTATAGAGCCGGACACGATTCTTAATCTACTTTGGAGTATTCGGAGATGGAACCTGCCTTGCAATGCCGAAGACAATCTGCGCGCCGGACTCACCGTCATTGAAGCCTGGTTCAGGGGCTACTGAGGGAGTCCTGGATTAGGGGGTATCCGGACAGCCGGACTATATACTTTGGCCGGACTGTTGGACCGTCAAGATACAGGACTCAAGACTTTGTCCCGTGTTCGGATGGGACTCTCCTTTGCGTGGAAGACAAGCTTGGCGATCCGGATGTTAGATCTCCTTCTTTGTAACCGACTCTGCATAACCCTAGCCTCCTCCGCTGTCTATATAAACCGGAGGGTTTAGTCTGTAGGGGAAGAACAATCAGAATCATAGGCTAGCTCCTAGGGTTTAGCCTCTACGATCTCGTGGTAGATCAACTCTTGTAATACTCATATCATCAAGATCAATCAAGCAGGAAGTAGGGTATTACCTCCATCGAGAGGGCCCAAACGTGGGTAAAACATCGTGTCCCCTTCCTCCTGTTACCATTAGCCTTAGACGCACAGTTTGGGACCCCCTACCCGAGATCCGCCGGTTTTGACACCGACATGTCCCACACATCAGAAAAGATTAATTGCCATGGTTGAGTGGAAACTGTAGTTGAAATAGGATACGGTAATTGATGACTTTTTGCTCTTTGACAAGAGTCACAAATTTCAACATCACGATCACCAACAAATGAAAGCTTATTATTTCTAAGTAAAAAATTAATTAAAGAAATGAAGCATGTCCTAAAATATCGTGCCATCGTATGGACGAAAGCTTGATAGCACCACAAGCTTGTTTATTTAGTCTTCTAAGCTCCGGAATCTACGGGTAAAGACCTTGAACATATCTACCTCGATAGAGGGTTTTCTTCATGTTCTGATCCTTAGTCAGAAAGAAGAAAGGGTGAAACTCAATATAGACATTATTGTCAAGAGTAATTCTATGAATGGATAGAAGATTTTTGTTGGCACTAGGGACATGCAAAAAATTTCTAAGATGAATTTTATGATGTGGGGTACTAATAACTGAATGACCAATGTGACCTATCCTCATACCTGCACCACTAGCGGTATGAATCTGGTCCTTTCCATGATACTTCTCCCTGAGAGTCACCTTGTCTAGTTCACCAGTAAGATGATTGGTGGCGCTGCTGCCAAGATACCAATTGGTATCGACACCATATGAGACGTCAGCAACAGCAGAAACCTTCTCTTCAACTTCAGAGGAGGCGTCGTCTTCTTCGAGATGGTACCAGCAGTCCTTCGCCATATGACCTGGTTTGCCACAGATCTGGCAATGCACGGCATCAGGACATGACTTGTCTGACCCGCCGCGGCTACCCCTGGTGTTTGTGGAGGAGGGGCGCCTACCGCGAGAATTGGATCCGCCGTTGCTGCCGCCGCTCCCCTGCTTGCCTTTAGAGCGAGGAGGGCCACGATGATGCGAGTAGCCGCCACGCCCACGCGGTGCAACGTTGGCAGAAGACTTGAAGCCGCTCAATCCTAGGTATTGTGCCACCCTGTGATCAAAATTCCAAAGCATTGCAAAGATCTCATCAACGGATACCGGGGTGATGCAGGTGTCGAGGGCGGAGACGAGAGGATGGTAGTCCTTGTTGAGGCCGTGGAGGATGTAGGAGATGAGTCCATCATCCTGGAGTGGCTTCCCGGCGGCGGCTAGCTCATCGGCGACGCCGCGCATCTCGGCGAAGTAGGTGGCGATGGTCTTGTTGCCCTTCTGGGTATTCACGAGGGAGGTTTGGATGTTGTTGACACGGCTAAGCGACCGTGAGGAAAACATGCCCAACAGTGGTGCCTAGAGCTCATCCGCTGTGGTGATCGCGGTCACCTGCACAAGCACCTCCTCGGTGAGATTGTTCAGAAGGTACCTGAGGGAGTCCTGGACTAGGGGGTGTCCGGACAGCCGGACTATCATCGTCCGCCGGACTCCAAGACTATGAACATACAAGATTGAAGACTCCGTCCCGTGTCCGGATGGGACTTTCCTTGGCGTGGAAGGCAAGCTTAGCAATACAGATATGTAGATTTCCTACCATTGTAACCGACTTTGTGTAACCCTAGCCCTCTCCAGTGTCTATATAAACCGGAGGGCTTTAGTCCGTAGGACATAACCTCCATTACAACAACCATACCATAGGCTAGCTTCTAGGGTTTAGCCTCCTTGATCTTGTGGTAGATCCACTCTTGTAATACACATTATCAATATTAATCGAGCAGGACGTAGGGTTTTACCTCCATCAAGAGGGCCCGAACCTGGGTAAAACATCGTGTCCCTTGTCTCCTGTTACCATCCTCCTAGACGCACAGTTCGGGACCCCCTACCCGAGATCCGCCGGTTTTGACACCGACATTGGTGCTTTCATTGAGAGTTCCTCTGTGCCGTCGCCGATAGGAAGGATGCCTCCACCCGTCTTCAAGGACGGTATTTTCGCCAAAGGGGCCTTGGCCGCCGGCCAAACTATCCGGCTAGGTGGTTTTCTTATGACCGCCTGTCCGGCCACTGCTTCGACAATGACTTCTCAAGTCGTCAAAAGCAATCTTCACGTCAGCTCGGAATTTGCCGAGCGGCTGGATCCAATAGAGCTCTCGTCTGTCAATGAGCTCTTGGATCGCATTGCCGCCCTGGGAGTCGCTACAGACTACAATCAGATTGGGCTTAAAACCGATCTGAGAGAGATTAACTCTCCCCAGGTCACCCACCACGTCGCAGTGGTAGAAGAACAATGCGGCGACCCTTCTCCTGTATTGAAAACTAGTCCTGTCTGGGCTCCCAAACCCTCCATGCCGGATTTCCGCGGAGGGACGGACTTCGATCGAGCACTGAACTTAAAGTCAGGCATCGTTCCAGACTTGTTGGACAACGTCCAGCAATCCAAGCTTCCAAATTTGGAAACTTCCCAGCCTTCGAGCCTTGAGATGGGTAGGGTTCCGGACTTAATTCCACCCACCCGCCCAGACATATGCGATCTATCTCTAATCCGGCAAGAGCCCGCCGAAACAGTACATCACTACTGGGCCAGATTCCTCCTGGTTATGGACAGGATAAAGGACTGCCGAGAGGAAAACGCAATCTCAATTTTTTGCAAAAATTGCACGGATGAGGGAATCGTGAACGCCGTCAGCCGTCGTAAAATTACACGCTTCGCCGACCTGGCGTCCATAGTACGAAAGTACTGTGCGATGGAGAGTTTCCGGAAAACCGAAAATAAGTTTTGGGACAATCCGGCCCCGAATACAACCCTAGTCCGCAACAAAAGGGTGCATTACACTCAGGCACCTGACACAAAAACCAAAAAGCAAAAACCCCATAGAGGGCACGGAACCGTACTGGAGGGATGGCTTAGCGGACCCTGTAAAATTCACAGTAAAGAAGGCGATGTCCTAACACAAAGCCTTCGAGCATGTTGGATATTACGGCAGGTGGCCAAAAGTGGCGAGGAGCTTCTAGCCCCGGAAAACCACTCCAGCAAGACCGGTACGGCATCAACAGTCTTCGAGACTTTCACATCAAATAATATGCGAAAACGAACAATCCGCAGCCTCGCCGAAGTCTACCAAGTGGCAACAACAAATCCATGGAGCGACACAGCCATCACCTTCAACGCCAGCGACGAACCTAAATTCCGAACAGCCCGAGCACCAGCCGCACTGGTACTTAGTCCAATAGTGGACGGCTTTCGACTTACAAAGGTCCTCATGGATGGCGGCAGCGGACTAAGCCTCATCTACGAGGAAACGCTTCAAATAAATGGAAATAGACTGGAGCCGCATTGAGCAAAGTAGCACAACCTTCAGAGGAATAATCCCTAGCCGGGAAGCGCGCTGCATCGGAAAAATCACACTCGATGTGGTGTTCAGCTCGTCGGACAATTACAGATCCGAAGAAGTCACGTTCCAAGTGGCCCCGTTCAACAGCGGATATCACGCTATATTAGGATGAGAGGCATTCACAATTTTTCAAGCAGTACCCCATTACGGGTACATGAAGCTCAAAATGCCTGGGCCCGGCGGAATAATCACGCTCGTTAGTGATCCGGACATAGCACTCCGCGCCGAAAACAAGACAGCCGCATTAGCCCTAGAGGCACTATCCGAGGCCCTAGCGGCAGAAGAACTCACCGCGCTGCGCTCTACTGTAAATAGGGACGACGTGATACTCGATAAGAGATCCAAGTCTACCTCCTTTAAACCAGCGGACGAAATAGTAAAATTCCAGGTCCATCCAACGGACCCAACAAAGACGGCCTCCATCGGGGCACAATTGAACCCTAATGTAGACGCCGCACTGCGAGAATTCCTTTGGGAAAATTGGGACATTTTCGCCTGGCACCCCTCGGATACGCCCGGAATCCCACGCAGATTGGCAGAACACAGCCTAAACATCCTAAAAGGATTCAAGCCAGTCAAACAGGCTCTTCGACGATTTTCTGAACCCAAAAGACAGGCAATGGGAGAAGAGCTAGCCAAACTATTGGAAGCCGGATTCATCAGAGATATCAAACATCCGGATTGGCTAGCAAACCTGGTAATGGTACCAAAGAAGGACAAATCCTGGCGCCTATGCGTTGATTTTAAAGACCTCAACAAGGCCGGACTCGAAGAAATAAAAGCCATATTGGCAACAAATCCGGTCCTGGCTGCGCCCAACCTGGGCGAACCAATGTTGTTATACATCGCAGCAACACATCAAGTTGTAAGCGCGGTACTCGTCGTCGAACGAGAGACAGAAGGGCATAAATTCCCTCTTCAAAAACCAGTGTACTATGTATCCACTGTGTTAGCCCCCTGCATGTCCCGTTACCCGCACTATCAAAAGATAGCGTATGCGATGTTCATGGCATCCCGGAAGCTCCGACACTACTTTCAAGAGTGTTCGATAACAGTAGCCTCCAAAGTACCACTCAACGACATTATAAACAACCGCGACGCAACAGGCAGGATTGCAAAATGGGCATTGAGCTCTTGCCATTCGATATAACTTACAAACCTCGGCGAGCTATAAAGTCACAAGTTCTGGCTGACTTTGTCGCTGAATGGACCGAAGCCGAACTCCCTAAAGAGTACGGCGCATACTCCAATTGGATTATGCACTTCGACGGCTCTAAAATGTTGGCCGGACTAGGGGCTGGCGTCGTATTGACGTCCCCGACCGGGGACACAGTCCAATACATACTTCAAATAATGTACACGGACTCCAACAACGCAGCCGAATACGAGGCCCTTTTACATGGTCTCTGGATGGCAATCTCCATGGGCATTCAACGCCTAGAGGTGCGGGGGGATTCAAACCTTGCAATATCCCAAATAAATGGAGACTTTGACGCCAAGGATCCGAAAATGGCAGCATATCACAACGCTGTCCTAAAAATGTCAGCTCGGTTTGAAGGACTCGAATTCCATCACATAGCCCGGGATAATAACCAAGCAGCCGATGTACTGGCACGCATAGGCGCAAAACGTGACGCTGTCCTTCCAAACATCTTCCTGGAACGGCTCTTCAAGCCATCCGTACTATGGGAAGAGGAGTCCGGAAATAACAAACCGGAAAAAGCCACACCAACCGGCGATTCAGCCGATGACATAACACCTTCGGCCCACGACATAATGGCAGTAATCGCCACGTGGACAGAACCATTCCTAGCATACTTGCTTAGGCAGGAACTTCTCGAAGACCAAAATGAGGCCCGCTGTATTGTCCGGCGATCTAAAGCCTACAAGGTCCATGAGGGAGAACTTTATAAGAAAAGCACAACCGGAGTCCTTCAAAGGTGTATCTCCGAAGAGGAAGGGCGAAACTTTCTGGCTGAAATTCATGCCGGACTAGGCGGACACCACACCGCAGCTCGGGCCCTTGTAGGAAAGGCATTCCATACAGGATTTTATTGGCCGACGGCCCGGGCAGATGCTCAGGACTTAGTCCAAAGATGCGTCGGTTGTCAGCTCTTTGCTAATCGGAGCCATATGCCACCCACCGCCCTCAAAACTATACCCATTACCTGGCCGTTCGCGGTCTGGGGGCTTGACATGGTTGGACCCCTTAAGGGGGGAACCCACAAGCAAAGGTACCTATTGGTCATGGTGGACAAATTCACCAAATGGATAGAGGCCAAGCCAGTCAAAACGGCAGAGTCCGGACCAGTGATAGACTTTATCTCTGGGGTAGTACACCGTTTTGGTGTCCCCCACAGCATCATCACCGATAACGGCACGAATTTTACGGCCGACGAGGTTAAATCATGGTGCAAAAATATGGGCATTAAGCTCGATTACGCTTCAGTCTATCATCCTCAAACCAACGGTCAAGTGGAACGAGCAAATGGTCTAATAATGAGCGGCATCAAACCCAGACTAGTGCGGTCACTTACAAAATCTGACACGCACTGGGTAGAGGAGCTCGACTCCGTACTCTGGGGGCTGCGGACAACGCCCAACCGTACTACCGGATTCACACCATTTTTTATGGTATACGGTGCAGAGGCAGTTCTGCCCTGCGACATCATTCATGACTCACCTCGAGTGCGCATGTACGAAGAAAGAGAAGTCGAGCTGGATCGGCAGGACAGCTTGGACGCATTGGAGGAAGAACGTGACGTCGCCAAGGCTCGTTCCGCATTCTACCAGCAGCAGGCTCAAAGATATCAAAGCAGAGAAGTACGGGCCAAGACTTACAACGTTGGCGAACTAGTTCTACGCCTGCCAGACAAGAAAAAGGACAAGCTCAAGCCCAAATGGGAGGGCCCCTTCATTATCGATCAAGTCCTGACCGGCGGAGCGTACCGTCTATGAAATGCGTCGGACAACCGACTCGAGCCGAACCCATGGAACGCAGGCCGCCTCCGAAGATTCTATGCCTAGCACCGGACTAAGAGTTCGTCCCCTTCCCCCGTTCAAATTTTTACACTTCAGCTGTCTTTTGTTTCTCTTTCTTCTCTTAACCCTTTTACTAAAAAGCCCTTAAGAGCATATTTGCGCATTGTTCGCATACACCTCATGTGCCATCCGCACTCATTATACCTGGGGGCTTCTTTATCAGAAGCCTAATTATAAGGGCTTCATGCCCAGCACATGTGTCAAGCTGCCACATGTACCTTTTATTCACCATTATATGCATCGATATGACTTAATTTTTGGCCAAGCTGGGTTGCCTGGCTCCTGTGCTTACCCCTACGTTCCCGATTGTTCGGCTAGGAGGTAAAGGGAGCACCTCTGTGATTGTTACTGCCGGGTCAGCCGGATGTGTACCTCAGACTGGGTGAAGCCGAAAGCTAGCGTTCTTAAGGGAATATTCGGTCGGTGACTTGAAAGATGATTTTTTATATACTTATTTATCTGCCCCCAGATGTTTTTCTGCTCTTTTCGCAGTCCGGACATGCACTTTAGGGCATGCCTCCCAGGGAAAGGAACCCCTAACGGAATTATTCTCCCTGGAAGATGTTTCTTACTAACCATGTAATATAACATAACTAGTTGGGCACTTGTCTGATAAAGCACTAATGACCCCTACGCCTGGTCTCAATGCATGCCCCGGTTGTTTTTTAACCGAGAAGGTATTCGGACACACTCCGGACTCTAGGGTCCCGAGGTTGAAGCGAAAAGGTCGGCAAAGACAAACGATCTACAATCCGGCTAGAAGGCATTTTTACATGTCATTTTAAAATACATTGTCACATTGACTGACTGTATTCCTCCTCAATCCCGTCTAACAGGCTGTCCAATTTACAGTCCCGTTGGGAAAATTTAGCGGCCAACTCTACTTGGCCGTATACTAAACTCACAGGGATCTCCTTCCCGTCGGGCCCCATAGGCCCGACTTCGGCCATATGGTTGGGATCCGCGTTCTTGTACCGCGTCTTCACAATGGCCCAGGCCTCCCTGGCACCTTGACGGCAGGACGAAATCTTCCATAAATGGAAGCGATGCCGCATTCCCTGAAGCTTCTCCACAAGCTCCCCAAGGCCTTCGGGCAGGGAAAGGGCCGGCCATAAAGCCTGAACGGCGCCGCTCATCGCCTGCCGAACTCGTTCGAGCAGCTGCAACAGTTCGGGAAGTTGATCACCCGTCGATACGGGCATCTCCTCTGCAGGGCGACCTGTGAGCATATCTACAGACATATTTTGTCAATTGACTTCCTCGCCAAACTCTTCTTTTCAAAGGAGTTCGCTCAAGCACTTACTATAGATGCCGCGACGAAGCTGCTGATTCTCCTTAACGGAGCCAGACAGCTCGGCCCGAACACCTTTTAGCTCTCCTCCGAGCTGGGCATGGGCATCCTGGAGCTTGTTCCTTTCCTGCTGCACCCTATTCAGCACCCTCTCACCGGCCTTCAACTGGCGTAGCAGTACTTGCCCATCCGGATCTTGTTCGGCAACACCTGCAATGTCATTATTAGACTTGCGCGCACACCACACAGCGCTTATATTTTTCAAATAATGTGTTACCAGGAGGGGTCTCCGTGTTTCCTCCTGCGGCAGCAAGTGCGGCCTCAAGTTGGGCCTTGCACTCTTGCAGCTCCTGAGACAGTTGGGTATTCTTCTCGGTAAGATCCTGCGTTTCAAATGATCCTTAAATCAGTTAACATAACTACTTTAAGTCTCGGGGGCTACTGGCATATATAACTGTTAAATTCTCTTACCCGTATGTCTTTTACATACTGCTCCGTGGCTCTGGTAAAACCATCTTGAGCAGCGCGGAGGTGCGCGTCCCCCGCGTTGAAGGCATTCAGCGCCTCAGGGGAGAAGCACGCGTCATGAAATACTGTCCGGCGGCGCCTATGGTTCATGGCGCTCTCCACCTCAGACTTGGTGGCGGACAGTCTGTCGGCATCCTCCGTTGGAGGAGTGTCCGGCTCGCGCCCTGCGCTCGCCTCCCCCTCCAGACCAGGTGCTGGAGCCTGGCTGGTAGGGGTTGGATTGGCAACCTCCACGCCCGCAGTCCGGCGGGCGCTTTTTCTCCTAAAAAAATCATGAGCACTCAAACGTTTCCTAGGAACGTTGCTCCAAATAACGAACTGTGAGCTATACCTTTTGCGGCGACGTTTTAGTCCGCGCCGCGCTCCTCTTCCGCCTACTGGTCCGGACTGGCCCTTGTTGGTCAGCCGCCGCGGGCTCGGCTTCCCGCCCTGAAGGCGCTTCCTGCAAAACGCCATCGTATGTGAAGGTCAGAAATGAGCAAGGAAGAAATAATGGTGTCGGGACTTCGGTCGCAATCACCTGGGAAGCCGGATATAGTCCGGGGTAGTCAGCTGTAATGGCGACTAAAGCATTATCCATGCTAAGCTGGTGGAACACTCCGTCGATTAGCTCCACCTTTATGTCCGGATCCTCTTCGGAGGCCGGATCCTGGGATCTCTCTGGATCCTCAGGTTGCGGAGCTGGACTTCGCATGTCCTCCACAACCCGACGCAGCTCCTGCGTCAAAAAACACAATATAAGAAACCTAAACTTTGAAAGCATGGGATTGGGCACGTAAAGTGTTCGCTTACCCAATGCCGAGGGTTATTCATGGAGAACCCATTCAACGGGTTCGTCTGGAGGAAGTCCTCCTTCTCTCCCTTGTACAGGCCGGACAGGATCTTCGCCAGGTCCTCGGCCGAACCCGGCCCTTTACGGCCATGACGGGTGGCATCATCCTCCCCGTTGAAATCCCACATGGGGTGGCCCCTGTATTGTAGTGGCTGCACCCCCCGCATAATGCATGTTGCCATGACTCCAATCATGGTCAACCCGGAATGGGCCAGTAACCCCCCGCATAATGCATGTTGCCATGACTCCAATCATGGTCTTCCTCCGGTTGGGGGCTCCGCGGACGCCAACTAAGGTGTTTCTTCAGAGGAGCATTGCTGAACTACGGGAGGCCGATCCGAACAGGGTCCGGCAGTGGAGCGTCTTCTATGTAAAACCATTCCGAAGGCCAGTCTTCGGACGCCTTCTCAGGGGTTCCGGATGGATATCCGGTCCCGGCGATGCTCCAAATTTTGGCGCCGCCCACTTGATATATGGACCCCTCGTAAGAGCAGGGCACAAGGCAGAACAACCTCTTCCACAGCGCGAAATGGGGCTCGACGCCCAGGAATAGCTCGCAAAGAGCTACGTAACCCGCAATATGCAGGATAGAGGCGGGCGTGAGGTGATGGAGCTGGAGTCTGTAGAACTCCAGGAGCCCGCGGAGGAATGGATGTATAGGAAATCCGAGCCCCCTTATCAGATAGGGGACGAAGCATACCCGCTCCCCTTTGTTGGGACTTGGGGTGGCCTCCGCTTGCTTCCCACCTTTATAGGTGGCTAGCCCGGCTCGAACCGGAACCATGAATGCCGGAGGGAGATATCCCTCCGCTTGGAGCTTCACCGGCTCGTTGTGCGGAACAGAGCATCTCCTCCAATCTCCTGGCAGAGGGCTGGGAGCGCGAGAAGAGGAGCCGCGTCGACGGTCCATGATGGAATGGATTTTTGGTCAGAAGCGCTCCGATGAGTACTCGCGGAAGGAAGATGGAGTGATTTGGATCTGGATTCTTGCCTCTCTTATAGGCAGATTATTTGCGCAGCTAGGGGGTAAAACATAAAAGATACCCTGGCTTTTCGCATTCGTGCGACGCGTGGAAGAAGGCCATTATTGGGCGTGGAAGCCAAGAAGCGCAACATTGATAAGGAAGCCGGACACTGTTCGGCAGGTTCATGGAACTTAAAGGAGAACCTGCCTTGCAACGCCGAAGACTACATACGCGCTGTACTAATCGTCATTGAAGCCTGGTTCGGGGGCTACTGAGGGAGTCCTGGACTAGGGGGTGTCCGGACAGCCGGACTATCATCGTCCGCCGGACTCCAAGACTATGAAGATACAAGATTGAAGACTCCGTCCCGTGTTCGGATGGGACTTTCCTTGGCGTGGAAGGCAAGCTTGGCAATACGGATATGTAGATCTCCTACCATTGTAACCGACTTTGTGTAACCCTAGCCCTCTCCGGTGTCTATATAAACCGGAGGGCTTTAGTCCGTAGGAGATAACCTCCATTACAACAATCATACCATAGGCTAGCTTCTAGGGTTTAGCCTCCTTCATCTCGTGGTAGATCCACTCTTGTAATACACATTATCAATATTAATCGAGCAGGACGTAGGGTTTTACCTTCATCAAGAGGGCCCGAACCTGGGTAAAACATCATGTCCCTTGTCTCCTGTTACCATCCGCCGAGACCCACAGATCGGGACCACTACCCGAGATCCGCCGGTTTTGACATCGACAGTACCCAAGCACCTTCTGGACCTCCCGAACACAGATGTGATGGAGAGGATTCTGCTCAGTTGATTCCTCCCATCCTTGTCCTTGGTGGGGAGGATTCTGCTCAATTTTTTTAAAACAGAAACAATTTTTGAATTTGCAAACAAATTTAAAACCATAACCTTTTCGGATTTATGAACAAATGTCCAAAAAATTAACAATCTTAAAACAACGTTTTGGACAAAAAGAACACATATTTTGCATCTGTAAACAAAAATTGAAACTTTAAACAAAATTTATAAAAAGCAAACATTATGATCATTATTGGAATTTGTGAACAAAAATTGAAAAAGTGGAACATTTTTTGGAGTTATGAACATATTTTGAAAGGTGAACATTTAATAGAAATTCAGAACATTTTCGCAACAGGAACATTTTTAAAATTTGTGAACATTTATGGAAAGGTGAACATTTTTACAAAATATGCGAACAATTTGTAAAACAATCATGATTTTTTGGGAACTTCTGGACAAAAAAATAGGAACATTTTTTTAACTTCAGAACCTTTTTGAAATTTAAATAAAAATAGATTTCTGGAATATAAAAATAGAAAGAAGAAACGAATAGAAAAAGAATTGCAAAACAAATAAAAAAGAAAAAAGAAAAGAGAAATACAAAAAATAAATAAATGAAACAGGAAAAGAGAAAAATAAAGAAAAGAAAAAAAGAAATAAAAAAGAAAAAACCACTAACAAAAAACCAAAAACCACAGAAAACTGGTACAGGAACCTTCTAGAAGCTTCCCAAAACCAATCAGGAAACTTTAGAAGGTTCTCAAAACCGGAAACCGTAGCGCGTGAGTAATCTCGTAATTGGGCCGGTCCACCTTGTAAGTGACTCGCTCGCTCTGTGCGAACTAGTGACAGTTTGCCGCAGAGAGCGGCAAATAGGAATTTCCCCTATTAGATGCATTTTGCGTCAAATAGCCCGCGCGATGCATGCACAAACCCTCGACTGGGCCAGCCCAGTCGTGGCAGCTGTCGCGAGCGTGCCCGTTCACCCTACTAGGAATTGAACTTCGCCCTATTTTTTTCCGCAAAATGGCCTTCTTGTGTGCCAGTAGCAAACCACATGTAGCTTTCTTGAACTATTCATTTCTTCCGTTTGAAACGTACTTAATCGTACAATGGCCATCAACGTTCACGCCATGCTACAGGAGAACACCAGGGGAACTCCTATTTGGATGTTTTTTAGCTAAGGGATACCGGCTAACTAGTGGAGCTGACTTAATATTCTGAATAAACTAACAAGGAAGAATACTTAAGAACAATAAACTAACAAGGAAGAATACTTAATAACGTTCACGTTAGAGAATATTAAGAGCGCGCATACTTAAGAACAAACTAACAAGGAAGAATCCGGATTTATTTTTGATTCTTTTGTAAATTCTGAACAATTTTGAAGAAATTAATAATGTTTGAAAATCCAATAATTATCTGAACAATTTGTTTTTGCAAAATTAAATATTTCTGAAAAGCATGAACATTTTTTGAAACACGAATATTGTCTGAATTGCGAGAACCAAATTTTGAAACCAAGAACAATTTCAAAATCATGAACAAATTTTGAACATGCGACATTTTTTAATTAAGTGAAAAGAATGTTACAAATAACAACTTGAATACCTGGAACAAATACGAACATTGTTTGAATATGTGAACAAGAAATTTAAAAGGCACACATTTTTTGCATCTATGAACAATTTTTGAAACTCCAAGAAAATTTTGGAAAAGGTAAATATTTTTTCATATGTGTGAAGTTTTATCATTTATTATAGTAAAATGAAAACAAGCAATTTTTTTGAATTTCTGAACAATTTTTAAAAAGCAAGAACATTTTATAAATTCCTGACTATTATTGGAATTTGTGAACAACATTTAGAAAATTGATTTTCCTTTATGTTTTGAACAACTTACGAAAAATACAAAGTTTTATTTTTGCAAATTTAAGAACATATTTTGGAAAACAAAAGCATTTTCTTTAAAATAAAAACAGAAAAATAAACAGAAGCAGAACAAAGAACCAACAATATGAAACAGAAAAAGAGAAAATAAAATAAAATAATAGGAAAAAGGAAAAAAAGGAACAGAAACAAAAAAGCGAAAATAAATGATCCAGGAATCTCCTAGAAGGTTCCCAAAACAAGTAGATACCAGTACAGACAACGTAGGCTAAGCCGCTAGTACGGGCTGGCCCACCTGGATTCTTGCTGCCTTGGTGGACAACTTGACGCAACAGGCGACAATTCGGAAATCCGCAACAGAGTGCGACCCCCTTGTACTACAGCAGAACAACGTATTTGATTTCCCTTCACAAATCTCACGGTAGCCCTGCAGCGCTTTCGCTAACGCTGGTCCTTCCAGTTGCTGCATGACACTCTTGATAACAAAGATGCATCCATTAGGAAAGCTGGGCACCATCACGTTGCAGGATTTAACTGATCTCTCGGCCCCACCTACTAAAACTGAATGATGTAACAGGAGAGGACATGCATGCCCACAAAGAACAACAAATTTTGATCATGCGGCATTTTTTGAATTTAGTAAAAAAATGTTACTGAGAACAAATTGAATACCTGGAACAAATACGAACATTGTTTGAATACGTGAACAAAAAAGTTAAAAGGCACGCATTTTTTGTATCTGTGAACAAAATTTGGGATAGGCAAATAATTTTTTTCGAATTTGTGAATATTATTTATTTATGTAAAAAAATGAAAACAGGAACATTTCTTAAACTTCTGAACAACTTTAAAAAACATGAACATTTTGCAAATTCTCTAATATTTTTGAAATTTGTGAACAAAATTTAAAAAATGGAATTTCCTGGAACTTTTGAACAACTTATGAAAAACGCAAAGTTTTTTAGAAATTTATAAACATTTTTTAGAAAACACAAACATTTTCTTTGAAAATAAAAATATAAAAAGAAAAAGAAACAAAAAAAGGAGCAAAGAAACAGAAAAAGAAAATAAGACAAAAGAAAAAAGAAACAGATACCGAAAAGGGAAAAAACCCGGTTCAGGAATCGCCTAGAAGATTCCCAAAACCGATAGAACCAGCATAGAGAACGTACGCTAAGGACCTAAAATTGGCTGGCCACTAGGTCTCTCGCTCGCTTGGTCGACAACTTGACGCAACGAGCGTAAATTAGGAAATCCACAACAAAGAGCGATACCCTTGCGGTAATGGAGAGAAGCCTAGTTATTGTAGTGCCAAAAACTGCTTTGCTGGCGTAAACACACGATACCATTCATATGGCGTCATTGTTAAAAAATAGTGGTGGCGTTGGAGGACACGTCAGCAGTATCCTACATGGTGATGGCGTGTCAGCCAGCACTAAGTTCATCTTAACTCTGGCGTGCCTACTAGTCCAATTCCAGCAAATGTGTTTTTGGTATTAAAAAAATTTGCTCATCAACACTAGCTACTTACTTAACAGGTACTAATGAACAAAGTATACTCATCAGCAGTAGGTACTTACTTAATAGATAATCCTTACAGAGGAGGCTCATGAACTTAACAAGTTGATATTAAACTTCACAAAAGTTGCTCATCAAGTACTCTAGTTAGTCGATCATCATGAACTAATAAGATGAACTAGCTACTTAAAAATCTAATCTTCATCAAGGAGAATGCTCAGCTAGTGAAGTTTCTTTCTATCCCCCTCTCAATTTCTTCTGAAATGATCTATCACTGGTATAGAGAGCTGCTATACAAATGGTTTTTAACCCCTTTCCGCGACGACGTTTGGAACTGTTGCCAAGTGAGTGTGGGTGATAGGGGGGTCCTTCCCACACGACACAGAAACCGTCGGGGATAGGCCCTCCTGGCACACAGGCTGGGGAAAAATGAGTTCGTGTGCGATCTGAGGGGGCATCGAAACCCAATTGTTTCCGTTCGTATGTACATCCCACACGGTGAATCCCAGAAAAAATATTTCCGTTCGTATGTATATCACACACTGTTTTTTATCTGGAAACGTTTGTGCTAGGTGGCCCAACGCAAACAGTTCTCTGTCGGAAGTTGTGTCTGATTGTTAGTTGACCGAACACGGCTACTTTCTAGAAACCATGCGGGTTGTTTTAGTTCATCGCCCACGATGATGTCCGAGTAACCGTCTGCAATAGAAAACCCTAACAAGCAGGGTAATTAGCCTATTATTGACAGCCATGTACTAATCAAATTGATATTTCTTATAAAAACACACCAGATATTTCATATCCGTATAACAGCAACCATGATTTCATAATCGAATTACATCAGATAGCTTCAGCACTCAGTTCCGCCATTACACAACAGCACCAAGTTTCACATGCAACATCAAAAAACTTTTGGAACGTAGCATCACACACGATAAATAGACAGATGAATCTCATCTGGGAAACTGCAGAAGCAGAAGGCAAATATTGAGCCTTAAGTGATGTTGAATGTCCTTACAACTATAGGCCAGTGGCTATGGATAATTGCCCGCCCAACCTTCGTCCTCTTCAGCAAGACTTCAATATTTTACCGTGGGTGTTGAATGAATACCTTCCTTGCCTCTTGACCATGCAGGTGGTTTGAGAGGTAATCATCGGTGAACTGCTTTGAAAAATACTGAAAACAAAGATATGCAAAAAAGGTAAAAGAGTTAGTACCATCCTATAGTTGACTGATGGCGCAAGGGGTTAAAACAAGGTAAAAGAGTTAGTACCATCCTATATTTGACTGATGTCTTCTTCATTGTGCAAACAAAGATCTTGCTATTATTCATCGCAAGTTTCTTCATCCTAACAATGTTTCCGATTTTCTTAACTTGAGTGATATTCATGGACATCTCATTTCCCCATATGCAAAATGGGTCGAACAGTGGGTCTAAGCCTCTAACAGCAGGACCTACATGTGCAAGACCAAATTGTAAGAAACCTAAATATTAGAATGATTCCTACAACTGCACAATAATGTTCTATTAGCCAAAGGACCATGCTTGAACAAACCTCGATGGTAAACCGCAATGTCTCCCATTGTTTCCCTGCAACACACATAAGGAAGATTTTGATCAGGTTAACTGAGAGTTGTCATACTACCAATAGAATATGTATTGAGTATAGCCGAATTT
The DNA here is from genome assembly GCF_002162155.2 of Triticum dicoccoides. Lineage (NCBI taxonomy): Eukaryota > Viridiplantae > Streptophyta > Magnoliopsida > Poales > Poaceae > Triticum > Triticum dicoccoides. The sequence goes on along the minus strand of NC_041393.1, from coordinate 763,609,826 downwards.
AATTTATTTCACATGCATAACAATACAAAATTGTACCCACAGCAAATGAAAATCAAATTGCAGAACTGAACCAACCAGTTAAATGGACATCAGACCAATTGAACGAAAATAGTTAACTGAGCAAGACATTGCATAATAGAAATATGTACTAGAAGATAAAACAGTTAAAAAAACAAAGAATGCTAGAGAACACTACTACGAAATGCAGCAATTGTTGGACCAAACGGTTAACTGAACATTATATTTCAGAGGACCAAAGTGTTAACTAAGCATTACATTTCAGATGACCAAATTGTAAACTGAGTATCAAATTGCATATTAACATTATAGAGGACTAATCACTAGAAGGCATTGGCAGCGGCCTCGAGAAAACAACACAAACTATATTTTAAAGTAGACAACCGCGTCGTGGTGTCGACGGTGGCCTCGAAGACGAGATGCTCCTCCAAGATCTGGCGGTCGGCGCGCATGGCAGCCATAGCGACCTCCTGCGCGTGTGCGGCCGTGATTTGCTTCTCCGCTGCCAGATGCTACTGAGCTCCATGTTATACTGCGTGCAAAATGGCTGTGGGGGCGCTTAATTGGAGGAGGGGGACAGTGATTTCGGCGGAAGGTGTCGCATCATCGGTCAGGGCGTGTGGGGCGGGAAAGAAAGAGGATGGTGTGGGTGGGGGTGTGGATTACCTGACCATGTCGATGAGGCTGCGCAGCAAGAAGAAGGGTCGGCGGCGAGGAGGCCGCGCAGCAAGAAGAAGGGTCACCGGCGAGGAGGCGGCACTGAAAGAAGAAGGGTCGCCGGCAAGGAGGCGGCGCTGCAAGAAGAAGGGTCGCCGGCGAGGAGGCTGAGCTGCCAGTAAGCAGCAGTGAAGGTTTGAACTTGGAAAGCAAGGAGGAACAATGGAAATGTGGCTTTTGGTGGGAGGGAGGGGGCGAGGAGATAGATGTTTCCGCGGTGGCAAAAAAAATTTGCTCGGTGCCGCGAGAAACTGGCGCGCAAGTGTGGTTCAAGCAGGGCCGGTGGACTGTAGACGACGAAGCTTCCTGCGCATGCCAGACAAGATGGTGCTCCAAGATATTTTATATCGCATCCCACACAATTCTTTCTAGTAAACTGTTTGTTCTATACCTAATTTTTTCATTATATTTTGAAGACAAAATGGTGTTACGGAGGGAAAGGATGGTGTTTGAATTACTAGAACATTTATGTACATTGAACATGCAACTACGTGAGTGTCATGTTTAAATTTGGAATTATTCCGGGTTCGTTTGGCATTTTTATGGATTAATTGAGTTTCTCGGCATTTAATGTGCATAATTCAAATTTGAACTACAAGCACATGCTCCAGTGCACCAAAGTTTGTTGAAAAATCACATCTGTGTCTTTGGGTGAATTTATAGGTCCCATATGGGAAATAAATTCAAACATCTGGGCGTCGTGGCTCGGTCAGGAACATTGAGAAACTTGGTTCTAAAATCCCTGGAAATTCAAAACTCGCCTGAAAATCATGAAACTTGGCATGGTGTCATTTCATGTCACCCAACATGCCATGGTAAAAAAATTGGCCGCATTTGAAGAAGTTTTTGGTATAAGCTTCTTACAAACCGAAGCTTCTCTTGAGAAGACATGTGGTTCCCGAGGGGGGACGTGTCACCTTTGTGTTCGAAACGATATACACTGCCCCCCCCCCCATTTTTTACAGAGGCAACATAGAACTATGTGAGTGTCCTGTTAAAATTTGGAATTATCTTGGGTTCATTTGGGCTATCTGATACATTAATTGAATTTCTGGTCATTTAATATGCATAGTTCAAATTTGAACTACAAGCACATGGTCCAATGCACCAAAGTTGATTGAAAAATCACATGTGTGTCCTTGGGTGAATTTCTAGGTCCCATGCAAGAAATGGGAATGAAATTCAAACATCTGGGCATCGTGGCTCGACCGGAAAGATTGAGAAACTTGGTTTTTTAATTGATGTAAATCCAAAACACGCCTGAAAATCATGAAACTTGGCATAGCCTCATGACATGGCACCAACATGCTGCGGTAAATTTTTTGGCCGAATTGGGACTAGCTTTGGTATAAGCTTCTTGCAAATCGGAGATTCTCTCAAGAAGGCCTGTGGTTCCGAGAGGAACGTGTCACCTACATGTGCGAAACGACATACATACTCTGCCTTCTCCCGCCGTAATTTTTTTACACATGCAGACTAGATAAAATAGAAGTATCGTGCTAAATTTTGGAATTATTCCGGGTTCATTTTACCTTTTTTATATATTAATTGAATTTCTGGTCATTTAATGTGCATAATTAAAATTTGAACTACAAATACATGCTCTAGTGCACCAAAGTTGGTTGAAAAATCACATGTGTGTCCCTGGGTGATTTTCTAGGTCCCATGCAAGAAATGAGAATGAAATTCAAACATCTGGGCGTCATGGCTCAGCCGGAAAGATTGAGAAACTTGGTTTTTTAATTCATGTAAATCCAAAACACACCTGAAAATCATGAAACTTGGCATGGTGTTATGACATGGCACCAATATGCTGCAGTAAATTTTTTGGCCGAATTTGGACAAGCTTTGGTATATGCTTTTTGCAAACCGGAGCTTCTCTCAAGAAGGCTCGTGGTTCCGAGAGGGAACGTGTGCCTCCTCCGTGTGCGAAATGACATACGTACACTGCCTTCTCCCGCCTTAATTTTTTTACACGGGCAAATTTGACCAAATAAAAGTATCCTGCTAAATTTCGGAATTATTCCGGGTTTGTTTGGAAATTTTTATACATTAATTGAATTTCTGGGCATTTAATGTGCATAATTCAAATTTGAACTACAAGCAATTGCTCCAGTGCACCAAAGTTGGTTGAAAAAATCACATGTGTGTCCTTGGGTTAATTTCTAGGTCTCATGCAAGAAATGAGAATGAAATTCAAACATCTGGAGTCGTGGCTCAACCGGAAGATTAAGAAACTTGGTTTTTTAATTCATGTAAATACAAAACATGCCTGAAGATCATGAAACTTGGCATGGTGTCATGATATGGCACCAACCTGCTGCAGTAATTTTTTTGGCCGAATTGGGACAAGCTTTGGTATAAGCTTCTTGCAAACCGGAGCTTCTCTCAAGAAGGCTCGTGGTTTCGAGAGGGAACGTGTCACCTCCGTGTGCGAAACGACATACGTACACTGCCTTCTCCCGCCTTAATTTTTTTACACAGGCAGATTAGACAAAATAGAAGTATCGTGCTAAATTTTGGTATTATTTCGGGTTCGTTTGGCCTTTTTTATATATTAATTGAATTTCCGGGCATTTAATGTGCATAATTCAAATTTGAACTACAAGCACATGCACCATTGCACCAAAGTTGGTTGAAATATCACATGTGTGTCCTTGGGTGAATTTCTAGGTCCCATGCAAGAAATTGGAATGAAATTCAAACATCTGAGCGTCATGGCTCGGCCGGAAAGATTGAGAAACTTCATTTTTTAATTCCTGTAAATCCAAAACACGCCTGGAAATCATGAAACTGGGCATGGTGTCATGACATGGCACCAACATGTTGTGCTTTCTGTCCGATTTGTGAAGGCGCACACATTAACCATCAAAAAAGTCATTTTGGAACAAGTGCTGTCACGTTACAAATCAAAAACACAACTATTATTGAAACCGTGGGCGTTCTACTACCAATTACGTGCCACCACGTGTCCTTTTTTTATTGGCTAGGAGGTGTCGTGCGGGGTAGCTATTTGAATTCAGGAGGCATGCGATCAGACCCCTGCGCATGCTCATCGAGAGGAGAGCCCTTTGACCTCTATCTATCGCGCACCTCCCTCCCAACATCTCCATTAATGGTGCCCGAGCCCCTGTTTCACGGCGTGGCTATGTCTTACTGGACTGAGATTTAAGAGAGAAAAATGAAAATCTGAAAAGAAAGTTTTGCACGGATCTTGATGATGAATATAAGGACGATGACAGTGGATAATAATTGTCTTACATATTTAGGAAAATAATTTAAAAAAGCCACATGCGGCAACGCCCGAAATACACAAGGTCAAAAGAAGAAGGAAGACAACGACCTGGCTCGCTGATCTTTACTTTCTTGATGCGTTTCTGCAGGCCGCCGGAACTAGTCTCCTCGACGAGCGGCGATGAGTCTTTCCTGTCCTCAATATGCTGCTTGAGAGCATCCACGGATTCCTCCACCAGCCTTTTGCGCTTCATGCGCAACACGACATTCTTGTCCATAAGTTTCTCGACGATGACACTGGTCCTCTTCAACAAGGCAGTGGTCTCCTCTTGCTGCTCCACACTTCCGACGATCTTCGCCCTCAGCAGGTCGCGCTCGGCCTGGAGCTTCTCATTGCTCTCCCTTAGTTGTCGGATGACACCAGTAGCCTGTTCAAATGAGGCTTTCATGTTGTCCTGCAACCTCGCCCAGCCGGAGATCTAATCCATCTGGCTATGGACGATCGCACGCATGCGCCTGTAAGAGTCCTCGCCTGCCCACGAGACATTTTTCCAGGCCGCCGCGGTGCGGGAGGACATCTCTGCTGCTTCCGCGGCGCGGCCGGGCAACTCTACTGCTTACGCGGCACGGCCTCACAAGTCTGCTGCATCGACGGCGCGGCGGGACCTCTGTGCTGCTTCGGCGGTGCGGCGGGACCTCTGTGCTACTACAGCCGTGCGGCGGGACATGTCGGCTGCTTTCATGGCGAGGCGGGACATCTCTCGTGCTTCCGCTTCCATGCTCGCCTCTCCCTGGTGGCAATCTCTCAATCCAGAACTCACGCTGGCCATGGCAGATGCAAGGGAACATCGATGAATGACTTGTTTGTTTTTGTGGCTGAGGAGTTGAGGAGGAATGTGCAGTCATCTTGGAGTACTAGTATTTATAACCGAGTACTAATACGCTCCTAAGTGGGAAACCTTTTAGGTTTTGATAGGTGTGAACAGGTTTGCAATCCCGTCGCAGGCTCAAAATTTATTGACGGTTCTATAATTTCTATGTGCGGCACTATTCCCAAATGGCATGACGTGGGCACGCTTTCTCGGTCGTGTACGTGGCGTTTGCACCATAGGGTGCACCGCAATAGGCAATGTCAGCATACGTCTTGTTCGAAGAATCGTGCACGCTTGTTATTACCATCGCGGACGCTTCTTTTAATTAGAATGTGTGCCTGTCTAGCGCACACACGTTGATCTATCTAACTGTTTCTATTTGTTGCGGCTAATCACAAACAGTTCATCCGTGTGAAGTGTATGCCATCAATTGCAGACACTTTGATCTGGCTGACCGTTTTCTGTTCTGTTGCCTAATCACAAGCAGTTAATCCTTCTGAAGCATATGCCCTCAATCGCAGACACCTTTATCTAGCTGCCCATTTCTGTTGTTCTGCATCATCACAAATAGTTAATCCGAGCGAATTGTATGCCGTATATCGCACAAGCATTCATCTGGCTGCCCGTTTCCGTTCTTCTTTCTCATCGCAAACAGTTCATTGAACCGAACCGTATGCCCTGCATCGCACACGTAACCAAAATTTGAACTATGTTTGATGCATCCATCATCGCAAACGTTTTGCACCTTTTTTGACAGTTCTTTTACACCACCGCTTGCGATTATTGCATCACACACAGTTCCGTTGAAGCGTCTCTGATCGTAGTGTCGCGTTAGCAGCATCCTACAGTAGTGTATTGTTGGGGAACGTAGTAATTTCGAAAAAATTCCTACGCACACGCAAGATCATGGTGATGATATAGCAACGAGAGGGGAGAGTGTATGTCCACGTACCCTCGTAGACCGTAAGCGGAAGCGTTAGCACAACGCGGTTGATGTAGTCGTACGTCTTCACGATCGACCGATCCAAGCACCGAACGTACGGAGCCTCCGAGTTCAGCACACGTCCAGCTCGATGACGTCCCTCGAACTCCGATCCAGCCGAGTGTCGAGGGAGAGTTCCGTCAGCACGACGGCGTGGTGACGATCTTGATGTTCTACCGGCGCAGGGCTTCGCCTAAGCTTCGCGACAATATGACCGAGGTGGAATATGGTGGAAGGGGGCACCGCACACGGCTAAGGAACGATCCGTAGATCAACTTGTGTCTATGGGGTGCCCCCTGCCCCCATATATAAAGGAGGGAGGGGGGAGGCCGGCCGGCCCCCTTGGGGCGCGCCAAGGGAGGAGGAATCCTCTTCCTAGTAGGAGTAGGATTCCCCCTTTCCTACTCCTACTAGGAGGGGGAAGGAAGGAGGA